>NC_036860.1:3393467-3413214 GCF_002910315.2 Salvelinus sp. IW2-2015
ACACACACACACACACACACACACACACACACACACACACACACACACAAACTCACTATATGTATATATTCCTGTCTCTGACATTGCTCGTTCTGATATTTTTTTTCTTAATAATTTTTTAAGGATTATGGTTTTTCATTATTTATTGCTAGGTATTACTGCATTGTTGGAGCTAGGAACACAAGCATTTTGCTGCACCTGCAATAACATTTGCAAATCTATGTATACAACCTTTTCCCAACATAGTATGTTCAGGGCCCTCTAAGGATATTCCTAGCCCCCCCACACACACACACTGCTTGCCAAATGGAGAGGCTGAGATTGTCAATTAGCAGGGTGGGAGAGGGGGAGGGGGAATGGGAGATGTTGGGAGGAGATCGGGGGGTGGAAGGGATGGAGGAGGGTTGGAGCACAGATCAGAACCAAGGACAGCTCCCAGTGAAGAGATCTATGCTGGTTTACTAAATGGATGTCCCGCTTGTTTGGCTTTTAGAGAAACACACACACTTGTCAATTTCCCTCTCCTTTTCTATTTTCCCTTGGTTTCTTTTATTCCTCTCTGTTCTCATCTCCTTCCTTAGAGGAGGTACACTCACAGTTTCAAGCCCAGTCCAAAAACAGATGTGACGGAACTCTATGTCTCTCTCTGCTCCTTGATCAATATGAATTTAATGGACAAGGGTTGAGTTCAGGGAGTTCATGCTGGCCGGTGTGCCTATGGGCAAACTGACTGCACACTGAGACTGACACACACACTCACGCTCACACAGTCCACATGCATATGCATATACACACATGCGCAAACACACACACTTGCACGCTCACACACACTCACAATGTTCCCTGCAAATGCTACTAATTCAATCCAATTTAGTCTATAGGCAGTATGTGTCCCAAGCTCATATGACTGACATTCGAGTAATAATTCACACATTATTGAATTATGTATCTCACTAGCGGGTAAACCTATAGGATAAACCTTGGACGTTTTATTGATGGGCTAAAATTGATTGATTGACAGAAACAAAATACCTTGCKTGCCTCAAAGAAGTTCATTTAAATATACAACATAGAGACTGAGATACTTACAAATAGTGATCAAGCGATATAGACAATTCACAACCCAAAAAATGTATGCAGGACAAATGCAAATAGTTACAGTGTTTATAAAGATGATCATTCAACTCTAAATAAGATTGTGGAAGAATACAACTGACACATCAATCCATTTCTTTTTAAAGAAATTACGTTAACCGTGTAGCGACAAAAAAAAAAGTATTTCTTTAAAAGCATGAATACCTAATTGAAACAATAACAAAGCAGTCACCCCACCTCAGTTTTGGTAAAAAGTTGAGGGATGGGCTTTGGGAAATGTTACCACTCTCYAATTCATAGTCAGACCATCCATGATATCAAAATGATAGTTTTAACCATGTTTTGTGTTTTTGTTGCTATACGGTGTTTGTTTACATGGAGTAAAACAAGCTTATATTTTGGTTTCTGATGGGGTAGGCACTACTACAGTTGAAGCTCATGAGGCATTTATGAGTTACATTCTTCGAGAATCAATGGGTCACAGGAGGTTGGTGGCACCTTAATTGGGGAGCACAGACTTTTGGTAATGGCTGAAGCAGAATAAGTGTTTTCCATGTGTCTGATGCCATTCCATTCGCTCTGTTCCGGACATTATTATGAGCCATCCTCCCCTCAGCAACCTCCTGTGCAATGGGTATATATCATTAATTTAAAATAAAAACAAATGATGTAGRAATTAAGGATTCTAGCTTTAAGACTAAATATAGTGTTAAGTTTTAGGTGAATGAATATCATTCYACTGTGTATTGCATTGTGCATTGGATTGCCACCTGCTACACATATTCAATATGGATAGTCCTGTTTCATTTGTGGCATTATTTTAAACCAAATGACAAGCCTTTAAAAAACAAAGGGCCCAATAGAGCCCAAAAATCACAAACAAGCAACACTTTAAACTGTAGGCCTATTGATCAAAATAGTTTCATATCTAATTTTAGTTGGCTAACTTTTCCAAAGGTTTAGGTTATTGAGTGTTGTATCTATATCTATCTATTCACAAACAATAACTTGAATCTACTGTAAAAACAAACAGACATGGTAAAAGTAAATCATTGGCAATACACTAGGCCTCACTCTCAACATGCATTCATAAAGTCGCTCGTGACAGCTCGAGCTGTCTATTGAGGAATACGAATTTAGTACAAGGTAGTCTACCAAGTCACGTGGTCTATCTCTGAARGCATAGACTAGCCTTTACAAAAACAGTCGGTCCTGTCATAAGAGAATTTGAGATCAAACAATTACATTTCAGATAAGTAAAATGGAATAYCATAGCTTGAGAAGTCAGTGCTATCACTGTTGGCTTTGTGATGCGTTTCAAACACTCAGCGCTTTTTCCACTTGATGATGGTGATGGAGGGCTATCCTTTACCATGGCCAAACAAGTATTTGCCATCACGTGTAGCCTACATAGCAACCAGTTAAGAGTACCGTTCCTTACTGTATCAATGAAGATCAATTTATCACAAATGTTTGGTTAAAAATATGATAATTTCAACCAATCTAAATACTCGTGGGTTTCGTAATTGTAAACCACGGGTATTTTGTCGGCAAGAGGAGAAAATATAAAGCATTACCAAATATTACATTCAGATGTCATATACTCACCAATTGTTTTTAGTCCTGTCAGTTTCCCCCACTCAAGTAGACGACACGATGTTGACAATGTATTGGAAATATCTGATAATCATAGCCAGGAGAAACGCCCCCTCCAACTCTCTCTCTCCCGCTCTCTAGATACTCCATCCCAATGCCTCTCCCTTTTAGAAAAAAAAGAAGAAAGATCCGAAAGGCAGAAGCCACACGCTTACACCCTTTTTCCTTCGTTATCTCTTGTATTTCTCTRTCGCTCACTCTGTCTCTCTTTCTCTATGCCTGTCTCTCTTTCTCTATCCCTGTCTCTCTCTCTCTATGCCTGTCTCTCTCTCTCTCTCTCTCTCTCTGATTCTATCTCGCTTCTAACCTCCCATTGTTGAGATTCAAACGTGGTCAAAGGGGCGAGGCGGAGGCGACTCGAGATTGGGAGAGAAATACATTGACGCTCACACATCATCATGATGCATAGCGTACGGATCAAGATAATGAGAGTTATAAGTGCCAAAAAGAGCTGGTGATGACTGTGATTGTGTCGTAATAGCCTAATAATAATAATAATCCAGTGAAGTCTAATGCCTACCGTTTTATTGTAATCAATCAACTGCCTTCATTGTATTAATAACCACATTAAACAATGGTGCTAAAAATGCAGGACAATTATTCAAATGTAACCTTCAGAAAAGTGGTCGAATTATAAAACTYCACATCAGGGACACTAATTACACCAGTGCCATGTTGCTAAGAGACCTCCCTCTTTGAGCCGTTTTGCCCTAAACATGACCGTGGTATGCGTTAATTACCTGTAACTTAAAATTACAGATGGTCCTGAATTTAGACTCAGGGCAGACTGATCGAGATTTCTGTTATAATTTCATGCACCACCTCGCCCTTGCGCTACAACATGGTTATAAAACAGGGATCATCAATTGTTCCTTGAGCGTATGGTCGGGGTGCCTGAACATAGTTATACATCATTTATACACTGGAAATTGACCGCAAGAATCCAAAACAGATAAAACAGTATTTGACCAATTTTTTATTTATTTAAAAACTTGATTACCTTGGGTGGGATACGATCACAAATGCCTTTCTATTTATACGTGGGAGTACTTGGGAACAGACTTCCTAAATTAAAATCACTTTGATCTGATTTCCTGGTGATTTTACAGTCTATGTAAAAAATGAAAATAAAGATTGTCTTTTTGCTAAGAAAACATGGGGGCCAAATAAAATGAAGGCTGCCAGAAAATTGTTACCTAGATGCTGGGTATACTATACTTTAAAACATATACATAAATTATAGGACTAATAAAGAATATTTAAATATATATTAATAAAGACCTAATTTTAAAAATGTGTATTTAACCTTTATTTAACTAGGCAAGCCAGTTAGGAACAAATTCTCATTTACAATGACAGCCTACCCCGGCCAAACCCAGAAGACGCTGGGCCAATTGTGCACTGCCCTATGGGACTCCCAATCATTTTTAAATAAAGGATAACATACAGAACATATGAGGCTATGATGGATATATCATTGCAATGAGTGCATATGTCTTGCTAGTGCATGCAGAGTCCTATGCAGTGGTCACTCCATGTTGCCTGAGGAACACAGTAGGCTATGTGGTGAGTGACAGTGACATCTCAGAGATGGGTTGTATCCACTCTAATTTAATCTCACGGGATTTCCAGATGTGGTATTTATACACAGACAGCTTCAATTCTATGATCTCTGCTTACCAAATCTCCCCAAACCATCCTCATCCTCTGGGGGATAACACAGGCCTGCACCATGGATAGCCTGCTCTCTATGCATCTGGCTATTACACAGCTCCCCATTGGCCTGTAGATCTGCCATTAAAAAATATAGCAATGGATTTTGTCTGTCAATCAGTTGATATTGTGTATTTTGTCACAATTTATTAGAGATACAAATGAATATTTCTGAAGTGAAACTGTCAGAGGCTCAAATAAATCTGACTACACAATGGAAGGCAAAAAGTAAACGTTTTATTTCAAATCTATGCCTAAAAACATATATTTTACCTTTTTTGTGAAGAGAATTTCCACTTTTCTTATCTGCTACCCAAGAGACTAAATATGCATAGGCAATGGCATTGTGGTGTGTGCAGTTCCAAATGGCCGGGCGAGGACAGCTGAGTACTGAACAGGAGTCCTGTATGCCTCTAACTGCCCGCCCGTCCTGTTGTGTTCTGTTCTGTCTGACTCTCCCCCTCTCCCCTCTCTTTCCTCTTTTGCAGTCTCCTCAGATCCCTGTTGGAATGAGCACATTTCTCATTCCTTCTATCCTTCTCTCCCGCTCCCTCGCTCCCTCCAGATTGCTGCTTTATTAAACAGACTCTCCCTATCTTTCATTTGTCAATCTGCTTTCCATTCCCTCCTCTCTCCTTCACTCTATTTTTCTCTTTCACTCACGCACGCGCACGTCCCTGCACACACACAGAGCTGGATACATCAGTACAGCACATCAGTCATTGCTCCATGTAGTTTCTGCTCTTACACTTTCCTCCATATTCTAGTTCAGGGAGAGAAGAGAGAGAAAGAGAGATATAGAGAAAGAGAAAGAGAGCAACGAGCAGCAGCCCCACAGAGAGCTCCACGCTGCTCTCTGTCTCCTCCTCTCCACTCCTCTCCTCCTCTCTTCCCTGTGCTCCGTCTCTCCCAGAACCGGCCAGGGCAGCTATATTTAGAGCCAGGTTAACTGCTCCTGACAAAGGTCTGATTTGTATTCCTTGCATGTCTGTCTGACTCAGGGCTGGGAGCAACACAAACAAAAGGGCTAGTTTGAATATGCACTGAGCCACTGGCTTAGAAATCAAAGCCCCTTTTGCCTCATTGCCAGTGGCGCCACCTGCTCTGGGGGGAACTCAAAGTCAAGCCCATTCACTCTGAACACAATCAGCAGAGAGGACTGAACTCAAAGCAACACTTCAGTTTGCTCTATCACATAGTCAAATGTAGGATGGTTAGATTGAAGAGGGATAAGGCAGCCTATTGGCTGTCTACCATTCCCCTGAAATGTCTTCAGAGGGCCCCTACAGGAACATCTTACTTGGAGTATTTCTTGACATTTACCCCCAGCTGAAATGACAGAGGAAATTGTATTGAAAGACATGCACACACACAGGGGCAAAGACGTGTAATGTTCAGTTGAGAATTAGGTGTGATGCTTGCTGCTGCTCACCTCCTCCTCTCTTCCTCTCATTGGCTCTGCCTACAACTGTGGAGCCTTCTTCCCACAGGAGCCTCCCCACTACTCCCAGCCAGACTTGAGCTCCAGCCCCTGGGGAGACAGACCCACTCCGCGCCCACTGTAGGCCAGGCTTCCAGCACCACTACTTGGTTCCAAATGCCCAGACTCTAGATGGGAAGTGGATCCCGCAGAGACCCTGACAGTCTGTCTGGTCCGTGATCGGCTAGAGGTACTGGATGAGGTATCGACTCACATTGCAATTTACCTGCTGTCTCTTGACATGGAAATATCAACCAATCCATGTTTACACCGGTCCAACTGCATTGGATCCGAGATGACTTCAAGGAAGAGAGAAAGGGAGAGAAGGAACTCAGGCCTCTGTCCTGAGTTCACTTCCTGACTGGCTGGTAGCCTGACAAGGGACGTTCCTATGCAGAGCCCCAGCTGGCTCTGTGGTTGGTTGATGCTTCCGATGCTTCCTCCTGCATTCAGAGTTCAGACAACAGACACTGTTTGTCGTCAGTGTGGCAGAGTCACAAGAGCACCTTTGTTCCCACCTGTCATCCCATCAAACACTTTTGCTTTTCACCAAATACATAAGACTAAGGCAGTACCCTGTACCCTTTTCTCTTTCCTGTTCTGTAAGAGTATTGTATTGATAGTACCAATGTAGTGGGCTTTCACCTTAACAATCTCTAGTCCTTAGTGGATGCATGTTCAGTTTTAGGACATAACTAATCACACCAAGAAGATTCCTCTGACAGCATGTGCTCATGGGCAACGAGCCCATACTGTGTTCTCCCTCTCCCTCTGTCTTTCTCTCTGTGTGTGTGTGTGTGTGTGTGTGTGTGTGTGTGTGTGTGTGTGTGTGTGTGTGTGTGTGTGTGTGTGTGTGTGTGTGTGTGTGTGTGTGTGTGTGTTGTGTGTGTGTGGTGTGTGTGTGTGTGTGTGTGTGTGTGTAGTGTGAGGTCCTGATCCTGCCATCAGTTAGATTAACAGCAGCAGAGAGAGGCATCTCATTCCCTCAGGTCACCGCTCTCCACAGGCTCTGATGGTGGCTCACGCTGATGATGTCATGGTATAGATCAGCAGGGCGTCTGTGTGGGTTGGGTGTCAGCGGCGCTGGCTGGGATAGAGGAGGAGAGATGGAGGAGTGGGAGGTAGGGACAGCAGAGTGCTCACTGGCTGAGAGTGACTCAAGCTTTTAGCCAACTTCCAGAGACACTGGGAAATGTGAGGAGGATGAATCCACACATTACTTCCAGCTACTGCTCATTCTCATCCATGGGTGGGTCAATATGTTAACGTTAAAACTGTTGTGTTTCCATCACACAGACAGTGAGTGGGGTGAAGTGAGTGCAGCATCATGCCCTCAGGGTGGTGTGGGACAGAACAGTGACACTGTCTCTAAGGGCTGCTGGGCTCTTGACTGTAGCTCCGCCTGCTACACAAAACTATCCTTCCTGCTCCTCCTCTTCCTCGCTTCGCAGTTTCAATTCCACTCTCGTTCCACTTCTTGGAACCAGCCCATGCAATTGGATTTGGTCTCTGTCCGTCGGTGCGTCTGGCTTGTCTCAACATCCTCTTCACTCACTATGGCTCTTCATTCTCCCCTGCCCTGCCTTTTATCGCTCTCGTAATTGGCCAGGGGTCCATTGCAGTCTGTTACAACATGACTGTGCAGCAACAACAGCAGATCCGTATGTACTTGTGCTGATGCTGTGTACTGAGCTGCGGTACGCATGCTGCTGCTCTAGGAGCCTTTGTGTGATGTTTGATGCGTGCTCTGGTGTTACACTGGCTGTTTGTGTTTAGATAGCTAGGAATCGGTTGGGGGGATGGAGAGATAGACAGTTCATTGTTTACATTTATGTGATTGCCAGGGAGCCTCCTCTCCTCGCTCTTTCTCTACCCGTCTTTTCCACCAAAACACCTTTATCAGTACACCCAGTACCTGCTCCTATGCAGCTGCAGGCCAGGGGTTGGTTAGATCAGGGTAATGGGTGTAGAAACAGGCTAATAACATTACTGACACTGTAAGGAGGAGGGAGGAGGGGGGGTCAGAGTGGGCTGATGGGAGAAAAGGGTGGAGAGGGATGCTGGGAAGGGGGAGGGGCAGGTGCATCACTAATAGCTTTTTAAAAAGGTTACAGCATGTCACTCCCTCTTTATAATGGGCCCTAGCTGTGCTGGAAATGCAATTTCCGGGAAAGATAATGCACGAGTGAGAGGGGGGAAGTGTGTACCTTGTGCTTGTGCTTGAGAAGGGGAGGGAGAGAGAGGGGATGGTGAGAGAGAAAGACATATAGAAAACAATAGAGGGAGAGAGAGAGAAAGGCGGGTGGGGAGTAGAGGTGTAGCGAGTGTACTCTGTTTATCACGGCAGTGTAAAGGGTGGCGGTGTAAATGTAGAAATTCTTAATGTGAGCATTATCCGTGGACACTACACTGTCATGTATCTGAACAAACATGATTCCTGAGCTTCCTGCATGGCTGATTCAGCCATGTACACTAATTAACCTCGTGCCTCCACTGGATAGGAGTTTAAACATAGCCTGATTACGTGCGCATGCTTTTCCAAGGGTAAATGTAATTGCTAGTCATGTTCTGGAGACAACTTCATTGCACACTGCCTATAATGATACTCTTACAATTTCCTTCTCACTCTCTGCATTTTACATGTAGGTACAGAGTTGATTAAATGTATAATTTCTATTTCATTGTATCAAGAATGGAGAGAAGGCTGTTGATATGCCAAACTAAACAATTATAATCAATATTGACCTTCAGTTGGCATGTGTGTGCGTGTGTGTAGAGAGAGAGAGTGAGAGAGAGCACTGAAGAACAAGTCACAGAACATTGCCTGGGTTTCTCTCATCAATCAGCTTCCCTCCATCTCTTTCTATACCTCTATCACCTAATCAATCAACCACAGAACATCCGGGACTGTCTGTCACTCTCTCCCCTTCCTCTCTGTAGTGTTATACACCATCTCTCTCTCTCCCCATCATGACTCATCCTGCCTGCCTCGCCTCCTTCAGTTAATGATGATGACACGTGTGACTTCCTCAATGGAGTGACTCGCACATAACTTCCTCTTTGACAAGGGAATCTGCTGCTGCCTCAAGTCACTGCACCTGGAGAGACTTTAGGGTTGAGCAGTATGGGTCTGGGGTTGTATTCGGAATGTGTAACATTATTAAACGTAATAAATATTAATCTGACCTGTTTTACAACTTCTATGTATGTTAAGGGTAAGGAATTTAGCACTGTTTAGAAATAATAAAAATCAATAACAGAATATACACATAGAATTACACTCTCAACTGATATTCAGAACATTGTTCACACTTTAGAGCACTCAGTCCAGGTTTAAATCATCCTGAATAAACCCCAGAGGAAGTGCAGATGGAGTCAGGCTGTGAGGGGAACATTTCTCCTCATAGGACCTTTCAACCTCTCTACATGGAGTCTTTGGTTCTTTATATTAATTTACCCAGGTTCAGAAATTGCAGGTGCAATTCTAAAAGGTCTTGAGTCAAAGGTTTATTTTCTAAGATTTCAATAAAAACCTAAATTTGTAGTAAATGAGGCGAGCCTAAGAGAGCCAATGCTACTGTGTCATTGGAATACCTTAAAATGTTCACACCTGTGATATTGGAACATCACATAGAAGAAACAGAAATGACAACCTTGTAATCAGTGATGCACTCACTGATAAGTGCTTACCTTGCATTATTAACACAGGTACTTTGCCTCCCTGAATAACACAGTGGAAACACCGGTGGAAATATCTGATATAGGTCGCCATCTTGTGGCCTTCTACTGTCACTGCATAGTCAACGGACGTAATCAATAAGGCCTAGTCCTTGCTATTACCATCACATGCTAGCTTGCACATAATACATATATTCTACATTTTCTCCCAACATACATTTACCATTTGTGAAACCGTTAGGCTAAGAACATAAAATACAGTGTTTCCTTGATCAGTAATTTGCATGTATGCTAGTTTTTAGACATTACTGGGAGTAATTAACAACATTGTACTGAGGAAATAAGGACATTTTAAAACTTCTTGGGCTAGGCCACTTTTTTCTCAATTTCCATCTGAATGACATGCCCAAGGTAAACTGCCTGTAGCTCAGGCCCTGAAGCCAGGATATGCATATAATTGATACCACTAGAAAGAAAACACTTTGAAGTTTGTAGAAATTAAAAAATAATGTAGGAGAATATAACACAATAGATATGGTAGGAGAAAATCCAAAGAAAAACTAACCAGAATTTTCTTTTTGAGAGAGAACATCCTCTTAGAGAAAGATCATATTGTAAAATAGCTCCCTGGATGCAATTCCTATGGCTTCCACAGGGTGTCAGCAGTCTATGTTCAAGGTTTCAGGCTCACGAATAAGAAATAACCGTTTTTGTAAGAGGACACAGTCTTGGAAATCCGTGTCTTGACGAAGTTGCGCAACTGCTAAAATCGGTTTCCTATTGAACATACTTCTTTCCGAAATAAATATAATAGTTTGATTACATTTTAGGGTGTCTGAGGAGTAAATAGAAATGTATTTTGACTTGTTGAAACAAAGTTTAGGGGTAGATTTTCGGATTTCTTTCTCTGCAAGTTGAACGAGTGGATTACTCAAATCAATGGCGCCAACTAAACTGACTTTTTGGGATATAAAAAAGGATTTTATCTAATAAAACGACACTACATGTTATAGCTGGGACCCTTTGGATGACAAATCAGTGGAAGATTTTCAAAAAGTAAGTGAATATTTAATCTTTATATGTGAATGTATGAAACCTGTGCCGGTGTAAAAATATTTGGATGTGGGACGCCGTCCTCAAACAATCGCATGGCATGTTTTTGCTGTAATAGCTACTGTAAATCGGACAGTGCAGTTAGATTAACAAGAATTTAAGCTTTCAGCCGATATAAGACACTTATATGTACCTAAATGTTTAAAATACATAATAACTATTAGAATCTATTTGAATTACGCTCCCTCCAGTTTCCCTGGAAGTTGTCCCGCTAGCGGGACACCGACCCAAAACAACTTGTATATCACAGAGGTTAGCAAGTTATCAGCTCAGATGTTGCAGCTCTGCATTGACTAATGTAATGCGTATCTCTCACCAGCAGGTCACAGTAACACTACTATTATGTTCTTCTCAAGCCTTTAGAGGGTGTTGCTAAGGCAGAAGTGCATATTATGTCCAATAGAGAAAATAAAAAGAGAACATTGATTAAAAAGTATAAAACATTCCTATTGGCTATGATCCACACCCTGTGCCACATTTGAGCAACAATCAGCATTGTGATTGGTCAAAAGATAAAATCAATAACAGTAAAACAGAATGTGTTCTGCCCTCATAAAAGGCAAGAGCAAACACTCAACATCCTTTTTATTGCAATATCCATTTATTGTTCTCATCAGACAAATCTTTACAAAACAGAGGGTACGTTGTAACAAGATGAAATGAAGTGTTAAAACTCAGAACACTTTTTTTTTGTTCCTGCATTATTTATCGTCTTATTTTTAGAAATAGAACTAAATCAAACTGTAGATGTATTGTATGTGCACCGAGGAACACACATTCTGACCCAAACATAATCAAGCCATCTGTGTAGTATTTTGTAGCTGCTGTCATTTTTGGCCCAGCGGTTAAGAGCTCTGGGCCAGTAACTGAAAGGTCGCTGGTTCGAATCCCCGAGACGACAAGGTGCCCTAGACCAAGGCACTTAACCGTAATTGCTTCTGTAAGTCGCTCTGGATAAAAGCGTCTGCTAAATGACTTAAATGTAAAAGCAACAGACCCGCTCAAAATTGTGATAGTAGTATACAGTGCACTTTGTCCTAATTCACTGACTTTAGTGTATAGGGAAAGGGGGATACCTAGTCAGCTGTACAACTGAATGCATTCAACCCTACCCCTCTGAATCAGAGGCATGGGGGGCTGCCTTAATCAATGTCATCGGCTCCCGGGGAACAGTGAGTTAACTGCCTTGAACAGGGGCTGAACGACAGATTTTTACCTTGTCAGCTTGCGGATTCGATCCAGCAACCTTTCGGTTACTGGCCCAATATGGACTGGCAGGTGAACTATTACATGAGAAACTAAACCATGAGGGGATTCTATTGTTAGCATAAAACCACGGGCCATCTTCGGTTGACTCCAACCTTGGTCCGGGAGGGCACCTGGTTTGATGCAGAATGGCTGCCAGTTTGGGAAGAGGAGAGGTCCAATCCAGGCCTGATTTAGAGTGTACCAGGACCTTTACATACACGCTTGTCTTTAGTAATACAGTTAATACGATTAATGTTCCCATTTCTCCATAACCACTTAATGTAAGGAGAGCAGTGGGGTGTCTGTGTAAAAATCACATTCTCATTACAAAAAATAACTATTTACAAAACCATACAAACAGGTTTAAGTGTAAGAAAGTGGAAAAGAGGGGAGGTATAGGCTAGAGATTAGGAGAGGTAAGTGAGTGTGTGTGTTTGTTTGTTTCGTTGAGTGAGTATGTGTATGTTCGTCCAAAAGTGTGTGTATTTTGGTAAGTTTGTCAATATTAAATGTATGTTTTCTTATGAGCGTTTTCATGTGTGTGTGTGTGTGTGTGTGTGTGTGTGTGTTGTCCAGCAGAGGGAAACATTACACAGCACAGTGATGGTATAGTCAGGATACAACACAAAGAAGTAAACCAAACCGTGGTAGAAAACCATATGCCAGTGGGAGGGAGTGGAGAGTGGCGGGTGAGATATGAGCAGTGGTGGAAAAAGTATCCAATTATCATACTTGAGTAAAAATAAAGATACCTTAATAGAAAATTACTCAAGTGAAAGTCACCCAGTAAATACTACATGAGTAAAAGTCTAAAAGTATTTGGTTTTAAATATACTTAAGTATCAAAAGTAAATGTAATTGCTAAAATATACTTAGTTAAACGTAAAAGTAGAAATCGTTTCAAATTCCTTATATTAAGCAAATCTTTTTAATTTACGGATAACGAGAGGCACACTACAACACTCACATAATTTACAAACAAAGCATTTGTGTTTCGTGACTCCTCCAGATCAGAGGCAGTAGGGATGACCAGGGATGTTCTCTTGATTAGTGCATGAATTGGACCATTTTCCTGTCCTGCTAAGCATTCAAAATGATTTGGCTGTCAGGGAAAACGTATGGAGTAAAAAGTACATCATTTTCTTTAGGAATGTAGTCAAGTACAAGTAAAAGTTGGCAAAAATATAAATAGTAAAGTACAGTAGATACCCCAAAAAACTACTTAAGTAGCATTTTAAAGTATTTTTACTTAAGTACTCTACACCACTGGATATGAGTGAGGGCTGTGCAAATCAAAATTAAACTGTTTGTGGTAACCACACCATATATACACATCAACTAAATACATCTATGATTAATCTCCTCATAAATAAATCACATGAATAGGCAAAGTCCAATAATATCTCTCTACAGCCCAGAGACAGGGAATCTTGGTTTTCCAGTGTGGCGTTCCGTTCCATGCCGATGTGATCCGTTCCATTCCAGGCAAAAGGGATGTGTAAGTAAACAAGTATTTTAGTGACATCACAATGACAAAGCTTTGGTAACCAAGGTTCCCTGTCCAGATACATTGAGTGTAAAAGAAAATGTTTTGTACTGTACAATGCTCATGTCCTGTCACTTGTGATGTATTTCAAAATGTGTCTCATCCGGTCTTACCAAATCTGTATATATATTTCATGCTGACTTGCTGCAGCTGCAACCAATCGAAAGCGGAGAAAAATAAACTGTCTGCAGTTTCATCCTGTTTGTTCTTGTATTGTCTTCTCCTCAGTGATATGAACAGAATCCTTTGATCTGGGTAATGTCATGCAGAGCTGATGAGTGGTCTGCCAGAGAGCTAATGCGATGCGTGTAGACCTACCAGGATCCTGATCTGTGTGTGTTGTCTCTATGCTGTATTTGGAAGGTACAGTAATTAAGTACCACAGTTGCTACAGAAAGTGATTGGTCCGTAAACATTTGTTCACTTGAGTTTGTTGACTCGTGCAGATATTTGATGATTGGCGCATTCTAGGATACTGAAAATGAGCCCTAAAGCCAGCAGAGAGCGTTCATTGAGCAGTTGTTTGGATTCATCTTAAAAGTGTACAGAGACACAAATGACTGAAGTGTTTCAGGATGACTGGCTGCATTGGCTGTGAGGACATCTCCAACAGACAGTTGAAAACACAAAAGAACACAGTTGTCAAATGGATTGACAGTTTCTCCTTACAAGCACGTAGAAGATGAAACATCACCTGGTAATATCAGTGAAATGTGTACTTCACACAATGAAGGACATTCAAAAAAAGAAGCCTCTGAAAACAACAAAATGAAAGAGGCATACCTGTACCTGACACTGTACTGAATGTTCAGCTGGATAGCTGTTAAGTCTTTGCGAGTCTCACTTTGAGAGCTCACCTCTCGGTTCCCCCAGGGGTTTGGGCTTGGACAAGGTTAGGGGGAGGTTTGTAGAGTTCTGAGGTTGCTGTGTGTGTTGTGTTTGTGTGCGTGTGTTTTGAAAGTCTAGACCTGCGTGGAGTAGGATCTGTAGAGGGTGGAGTAGCGGCCTGCCGGGTGGGCGGCGCAGTGGTGTTCGTGTGAGTGTTCATGTTCATGTGGCTGGTCTAGACTTCGCTGGAAATGGAGCGAGACGGAATGAGGACATCTGGGGTGGCGGGGAACCGATACGGCTGATGGTCATGTGATCTCTGTGAAAGGAGATCCCCTCGGAGTCTGCAGGGGAGAGAGAGGAGTGAAAAAGAGAGAGGGAGGGACAGAAGAGAAGAGAGGGAGGAAGAAGGAGAGAGAGAGGGAATGAAAGAGAGAGAGAAAGATGGGGTGGAAAGAGTGATGAAAAAAAGAAAAACGAGTGAGGAGCAAGAGAAACAGATCAAAAGTTGGTCAGAATGGCTGGTGAACGTAGGGATGGTAGGGAGGGCAGGAGGAAGAGAGTGCAGGATGCTGGTGACAGAGATAGAAGGATAGAGATCAAGTGAGGGATAAGGGAAAAGAGCAAGGTGGGAGAGGAGGTCAGGTGAGGGTTAGTGTAGGTGACAGACAAGAGGAGACACAAGCAATCTCAAAGCTGCTCCCTTGAATCACACTTCCAACACGTTGTCCTTCCCCAGTGCATTCTGCTCTCCCTTATCTAAAGAGCTCACAGTGCACTTCTCATTCACTTCAAAGTTCTAAGAGGTCTTCAAAGCTTCAACCACTGAGGGTTGGTGAATGCATGCTGAGGAAGACTACTGCAAACGGCTCCCTCTAAAGAGCCACACATTTCTGAGTAAAGGGTTACTGGCTCAAAGACAAGGTTTGGTGTTCTTGTGCTTTGGTCGGGGTTGAGGGTTAGGGGGTGGTGCTGGGGAATGCGCTGTGAGGGGACATCCTCTTTTGGGATTGGGGGGACGACAGAAGGGGAGAGAAGGGGTGCATGTCTGCTCCCCCCCGTGTGTGCAGCCCTGCCGCTCACCCTCCCCCACCCCTTACCTGAGTTCCACTTAACTTTTCGAGTGGACTCTCCACACAGGGCAGAGCCACCATGGGCATGCCTAGCACCGACTCAGGGCGCTGTGGTCGCGGGGGAGGGGGAGGGGGCCTCGTCTGCTTGCAAGTTTGTTGATTCACACACGTCACTGGAGTAGAGAGGAGTGAGAGTGAGAAAGACAGAGAGAATGGAAAAAGAGAGAGAGAGAAGAGGACAGGGAAAAACTGACGTTAATAAGAAAGGTAATCGCCCACTAAGATTGGGACAGTGATAATTGTGTTGTTTTTAGTCTCTGTACTCCAAAAGCGTTGATTTGAAAAAATGATACATGACTTATGAGTGGTAAAGTGACAGACTGTAGCTTAATTTGAGGGTATTTTCATCCATGTTGGGTGAACCATCTTAGAAATTACATTAGCTTTTTTGTATATAGTTCCACCCATTTTAGGGGACCAAAAGTATTGGGACAAGTTCATCAAATCAAATTGTACTTGGTCACATGTGCAGAATACAACAGGTGTAAGACTTTACAGTGAAATGCTATCTTACGAGCCCATTCCAACATGCATAGTCAAAAACGTATTCGCATAATACTTGCAGACTCAATATTATAAAAAGTACATTTTAAAATAGTGAAATGCCTTTACTAAAACACACATACAAAAACAACGGACTCATACCCATACACGCGAACGATACCAGTCACCTGACGCTACTAAATCTAGACTAGCCACGCAGGTACGCAGGCATTGACTGTTGATCGATAATCACAGCAAGAGTTACTAGTTATGACGCTGATGTCAGATACTGGGGCTATACTTCAGACCCTGGTAACTTTTTCCAGACATATTGTGTGGCGTTACAGCGCTTAATCAAAATGTAATACACATATAATAAAGTTAACTACCATCCATTACACAAAAGTAACCTACATAATGCAAATGAAACAGGTTTGAGACATTTTAGCATTTTTTTTTTTTTTAAACCCTGAAATAAGACATTTCATAAGTATACGCACAAGGAACACACATAATTACCGCTCTCAGTTACGTAGCCTTTTCGTTGAAGTACACATTGTGAACAAGTTAATTGACTATCAACAATTTGAGCTCTTCATGTGGAGACTAGACGCTTAACAACTTGGAAAAGACCTGCTAGTTTGGGGACAGTCTGATTCCTCACGACGATTGGTCGCTTCTCTGCGAGATCCTCTCAAAGCTCTGTTCAGGTTGGAATGGAGAGAGTTGCTGCACTAGTTATTTTTAGGTCTCGCAGAGATGTTCGATCGGCTTTTTTCCAGGGTTGCAAATCTTGTCCGGGCTCTGGCTGGGAGCATCAAGGACTCAGAGACTGTTCCAAAGCACACCCGGTTGTTCTTGGCTGTTCACCTCCCTGACAAGGCCTTTCTCCCCGATTGCTCGAAACTTTATATTGGTCCAGAGTACTTTTGTGTTTTAATTTAATGCATATCAGTTTTAATATTATCAATCTCTAAAGCTAGTTCGGTAAGCAGAGAGGACAGTCGTTGACTTGGGTGACTGGAGCTTTGACATGTTTTTAAAGGCCTTCCTCTGACACCGCCTAGGATGTATTAAATGTAGCTCTAAAAGTTAAGTTATATTGGTCGCCATTTTTCCTAAAACACACAATGATTAGGCATCAAGCTTGTGAGACTATAGCACTACAATATCGTATAGTTGGTGCATTATCTGTTTGTTTTGCCTCGTGTTGTCGTCTAACATATTAATCATTTATGATGGCCCCAATAGACATAAATGGTACATTTTTGAGGTAGTCACATTTTTTATTGTAAATAAGAAATAGAATATGTTATTCTAAAACACTCTACATAAATGTCTGGAATGCTACCATGATTAGAAGATAGTCAAGAATGAATCATGAAATCGACACTAGCATAAGGGAAGGTTAGCATTTTTGTTTAGCGCTGGGGGGGGCAGGCGGGATGTATGAAATACCTCAGGGCCTTCTAAACTTCTCACTTCCTTCATTTCATATAGTACTTTCTGGAGACTCAGTGTAATAGTGGGAAATGAAGAGTGACATTTCTCATCATGGCGAGAAGTACCAGGATAACAGCCCTGTGTTAAATGAACTTTAAATATCACACCCGTAAAATGTAATCAGTATACATCACTGTTACATCTTACTATCACCCTCATCTCATCCGTCGCGGAATAATGACCTTCCCTTAACACCCTTCTCTTCTTGCCTCCCATCTCGCAGCTCCTCACCATTCCCTCAGCAGCTCCCTCACCTTCCTCAGCAGCTCCTCACCTTCCTCAGCAGCTCCCCTCACCTATTCCCTCAGCCGCTCCCTCCATCATCCATCCCTCCCCTCCCTCCCTCCTCTCACCAGAAACACAGCGATGGGCTCCTCCAGTGAAGAAGCCGGCCAGGACGTCGGCCCAGTGGTTGCGGTACTCTGCCACCTTGACCACTCCCACCAGCAATGGCCAGGCATAGCAGGGTCAGGCTGACCGTAGGCTTGGTCAGCCGAGTGCCTTTGGTCCGGAATACCAGCGTCACATACATCTGAGACAGACAGGTGGACAGACAGGTAGACAGGTAGACTGTCAGGAATTGTAATACTGTAGGCTGGGTATCACTCTACTTGTATCCAAACGGTCCAAACTCCTACTCCCCAGTCCAGGAACCTACCACCGTGTATCAAACGGTCACACTCCTACTCCCCAGTCCAGAACCTACAACCGTGGTAATCAAACGGTCCAAACTCCTCTCCCCAGTCAGAACCTACCACCGTGTATCAAACGGTCCAAACTCCTACTCCCAGTCCAGAACCTACCACCGTGTATCAACGGTCCAAACTCCTACTCCCCAGTCCAGAACCTACCACCGTGTAGACTGCAGAGTTAGACATGACGCTGGCGTCCTTGGAGGGGAAGGATTTGCGTGCAGACGCCACTACCAGGGGGTTTCCAGTGCAGGCACGGGGCTGGGTGATGTACTGCATGTTGGATGTGCACCCCAGGGCCGTGTAGTTAGGCCGGCAGGCAGACAGGAAGTGAGGCGTCTGGTTTCCTGTAACCGCCTGACCCGCGTTGGCAAAGATGGTGGTGGTGAACAGGCCGAAGGAGAACACCCCTGAGGGAGAGAGAGAAAGAGAGAGAGAGAGCAATGACAGCCAACTAAAAGAGGAGGAGTTTAGTTTTCCCCCAGCCTACCTGGGAGCCGCTGTTATCAGCTGAGGTGTGAAATTGCAAAAGCCTTCATGATCACCTGAAGTGATGAACATGCAAATACAGTTGAAGTCGGAAGTTTACATACACCTTAGCCAAATACATTTAAACTCAGTTTTTCACAATTCCTAACATTTAATCCTAGTAAAAATTCCATGTCTTAGGTCAGTTAGGCTCACCACTATATTTTAAGAAAGTGAAATGTCAGAATAATAGTAGAGAATGATTGATTTCAGCRTTTATTTCTTTCATCACATTCCCAGTGGGTCAGATGTTTACATACACTCAATTAGTATTTGGTAGCATTGCCTTTAAATTGTTTAACCTCTGTGAAACGTTTTGCGTAGCCTTCCACAAGCTTCCCACGATAAGTTGGGCAAATTTTGGCACATTCCTCCTGACAGAGCTGGTGTAACAGAGTCAGGTTTTGTAGGCCTCCTTGCTCGCACACACTTTTTCAGTTCTGCCCACACATGGATTGAGGTCAGGGCTTTGTGATGGCCACTCCAATACCTTGACTTTGTTGTCCTTAAGCCATAACTTTGGAAGTATGCTTGGGGTCATTGTCCATTTGGAAGACCCATTTGCGACCAAACTTTAACTTCCTGACTGATGTCTTGAGATGTTGCTTCAATATATTCACAATTTCCCCTGCCTCATGATGCCATCTATTTTGTGAAGTGCACCAGTCCCTCCTGCAGTAAAGCAACCCCACAACATGATGCTGCCACCCCCATGCTTCACGGTTGGGATGGTGTTCTTCGGCTTGCTAGCCTCCCCCTTTTTCCTCCAAAAATAACGATGTTCATTATGGCCAAACAGTTATATTTTTGTTTCATCAGACCAGAGGACATTTCTCCAAAAAGTATGATCTTTGTCCCCATGTGCAGTTGCAAACCGTAGTCTGGCTTTTTTATGGCGGCTTTGGAGCAGTGGCTTCTTCCTTGCTGAGCGGCCTTTCAGGATATGTCGATATTACTGTGGATATATGTAACGTCAGGAGAATGATGGGTGTAGAGTCAGGCGCAGAGAGCAGAAGTTGCACGGGAACAAAACACTTTTAATGTCCACAGT
>NC_036860.1:3419297-3444018 GCF_002910315.2 Salvelinus sp. IW2-2015
AGTGGCTCTTCCTTGCTGAGCGGCCTTTCAGGATATGTCGATATTACTGTGGATATATGTAACGTCAGGAGAATGATGGGTGTAGAGTCAGGCGCAGAGAGCAGAAGTTGCACGGGCACAAAACTTTAATGTCCACAGTAAAACAGGAACAGGTACAAAAGAAAAGGGGTGACGCCAAAACACAGGCGCAAACACAACCCACAGACCACTGTTTAAATAAACTGGACAGCGAAAACCCAAAATCAATAATCCACCTCCGACGTAACATGACAACCAAATAAGCCCGCACAAACACTAGCGGGCGAAACGAAACTAAATAGTACACCTCCCAAAACCCCAACAAGGAACAGGTGAAAACAATTAGACATACATAAACGAAAAGGAAAAAGGGATCGGTGGCAGCTAGTAGACCGGCGACGACGACCGCCGAGCGCCACCCGAACGGGAAGGGGAGCCACCTTCGGTAGTATTCGTGACAATATAGATACTTTTGTACCTGTTTCCTCCAGCATCTTCACAAGGACCTTTGCTGTTGTTCTGGAATTGATTTGCACTTTTCACACCAAAGTACGTTCCTCTCTAGGAGACAGAACGCGTCTCCTTCCTGAGTGGTATGACGGCTGCGTGGTCCCTTGGTGTTTATGCTTGCGTACTATTGTTTGTACAGATGAATGTGGTACCTTCAGGCATTTGGAAATTGCTCCCAAGGATGAACCAGACTTGTGGAGGTCTACAATTCTTTTTCTGAGGTCGTGGCTGATTTCTTTTGATTTTCCAATGATGTCAAGCAAAGAGGCACTGAGTTTGAAGGTAGGCCTTGACATACATCCAGGTATACCTCCATTTGACTCAAATGATGTCAATTAGCCTATCAGAAGCTTCTAAAGCCATGACATCATTTTCAGGAATGTTCCAAGCTGTTTAAAGGCAACTTAGTGTATGTAAACTTCTGACTCACTGGAATTGTGATAGTGAATAAGTGAAATAATCTGTCTGTAAACAATTGTTGGAAAAATTACTTGTGTCATGCACAAAGTAGATGTCTTAACCGACTTGCCAAAACTATAGTTTGTTAACTAGAAATTTGTGGAGTAGTTTAAAAATGAGTTTTAATGACTCCAACCTAAGTGTATATAAACTTCCGACTTCAACTGTATGTATGAAATTCTTCACACCAGTTTTAGCCATCACCATCAGAAACTGCTGAGGCATGTCTCTTCCTGTTTTATTGTTGTGTTACTTGCATTCTCGTGTTTCTTCAAATGTAGCAAGTTCAATCAGGAAGGCTGGTCTGAATGCTTGTTTAACTTCATCAAGCCGCAAAACATAATTCACTCTGTTTCCTATTATACGGGCATAATGGGAATGAATACAAACGTTTCATCATCAGCATAGCATCTAGTTCTTCTCCTCTATCCTATTAGCCATGTGCAGAATGTCATTCACCTATTTACCTTTAGCCTATAAGCATGGCACAATAATGCACATTCTGCAGGGTTACTGTTTAACCTATCACTTTCCTCTCTTTCAACCAATGGGTGTCAATCTTAGGATGTATTTCTATGTCAACTTACCCATGTTCTCTCACTTGCTGTTTTTCAGCAGCAGTTTTCAACAACCATCCACCTTCCCACAACCAGCAGCTATAATAACCTTAAGGCCTGTCATTGGAACTCCGCTCCGCTAGCCGGGGGGGTTGATGCCAGCTGTCCAGCAAAGGGCTACCTGTCTGGCTCCAAGGAGCATTCTTCCGTGAGGCCATACCGCAAATTATTTAATACAATTTCATATTGCACTCCGTCTCTGGTGTTCATTCAGTTACGCCTCTACTCAAACTTATATCGTACTTTTTGTGTGTTTTTTTAATGACATTTTATATTACCTACATTATTATCTATATTATATTATTATTTATATCACTATCTATATTCATATTCATATTTATATATATAATATTATTATCTATTTTATTATTATTATCTATATTATTACTATTTTCTATATTATTATTTATATTATTATTATATTCTATATTATTATTATTTTCTATATTATTACTATTTTCTATATTATTATTTATATTATTATTATTATATTCTATATTATTATTATTTTCTATATTATTTATATTATCTATATTATTATTATTATAACATTATCTACATTATTATTATCATCTATATTATTATTGTTAATATTATTTTTATTATTATTATTTTCTATGTTATTATTAATATCTATACTATTATTATCTGTACTATTATTATAATAAGTATTATCATTATTATTTATATTATCATTATTATTATTGTTATCACTGCACTGTTGGGAAAGAGCTCTCACTATATTGTTTTACACCAGTTATATCCTGTGCACAGTGACAAATCCAATCAACATCTACATTTTCCTTTAAAAATACATCAAATTCAGATACCCTTTTATAGATATTTCCAATTCCAGGTGTGTTTATATCATCTTGTTAGACACACTAATCATTCAAGACTAGTTCAGGCAGGGCTGGGTGGTGTTGGTCTAAACTCTAGAGGCTGTAGTGGTTACCTAGGAAGCGGACGATGCGTCGCAGCAGGGGGTTGAAGTAGCAGCAGTCTGCTGTCACTATGGTCTTCTCTTGCGTCCCCTCAGCCTTCAGAAAGAACGCCACCAGCTCCCCCACCAGGATCTGTAGAGAGAGAGAGACACACACACACACACACACAGAGACAGACAGAGAGAGAGAGAGAGAGACAGAGACACACACATAGAGATAGAGACAGACACACACAGAGAGATAGAGACAGACACAGAGAGAGACAGAGAGAGAGAGACAAAGAAGAGAGAGACAAAGAAGAGAGAGAGAGAAAGAGAGAGAGACAAAGAAGAGAGAGAGAGAGAAAGAGAGAGAGACAGAGAGAGACAGAGAGAGAGAGACACACACAGAGAGAGAGACAGAGAGAGAGAGACACACACAGAGTGAGAAAGAGAGAGAGAGGGAGGCAGAGAGGGAGACAAAGAGAGAGAGAAAGAGAGAGAGAGGGAGGCAGAGAGGGAGACAAAGAGAGAGAGAGAGAGAGAGAGAGACAAAGAGAGAGACAGTTTCACAATTCAGAAGTTAAATGCCTACTCTTCGCAGATGACCTATGCCTGCTGTCACTCACACCACATGGCCTACAGCAGAGCCTGGACCTGCTAGAGCAGTACTGCCAGACCTGGGCCCTGGCAGTAAACCCAAAAATACTAAAATAATGATTTTCCAGAGAAGATCCAGATCTCAGGGAATTAGACCAAAGTTCTCAATTGGTACAAAAAATATAAGAGTACTGTACACACTACAATTACTTAGGTTTAAAAATAAGCTCAACTGGACACCTTAATGAGGCAGTGAATGAACTGAGAGAGAAAGCACGCAGGGCATTCTAAGCCATTAAAAGCTAATTGAAATTGAAATACCTATAAAAAATTTGGCTAAAACTAATTGAATATGTCATTGAACCAATAGCACTATGGCAGCGAGGTGTGGGGTCCACTTGCAAAACAAGATTTCATCAAATGGGACAAACACCCCATTGAAACCTTGCATGCAGAGTTCTGTAAGATTATCCTACATGTCCAGAGGAAAACTACAAACAATGCATGCAGGGCAGAATTAGTCCAATATTCACTAATAATAAAAACTAAAAAAAGAGCAATTAAGTTTTGAAACATCTAAAATACAGTGACCCCCTCTCATATCATACCAAGCCCTGCAATGCCAAGAGCTGAGCAAAGAAAAGAGTCCCCTCATCCAGCTGGTCCTGGGGCTGAGTTCACAAACCTGTTCTACTAACACACTGAACCTCAGGACCAGAACATCCAATCAATCAGAATAACCAAATTACAACACAGTCAAAACAAAACTACATTGCTTATTGGAAACACAAGCACAAACACAAAGCAAAATGCAGTGCTATCTGGCCCTAAATCAACAGTACACCGTGGCTAAATATTTGACCATGGTTACTGATCAAAACCTTAGAAAAACCTTGACAAAGTACTGGCTCAGTGAGCACAGCCTTGCCATTGAGAAGGGTAGACACAGGAAAACCTGGCTCCCTGTAGAGGAAAGGCTGTGCAACCACTGCACAACAGCAGCAACTTGAGACGGAGCTGCATTTCCTGACAAAATGTAAAAAATATAAAACAATTAGAGAGTGTCATTTTCCCAAATTTGAAACCCTTATTCAAGGTTTCAAAGACCTCTCTGATGAGGATAGGCTACCCGTCCTGTTGGGGGAGGACGCAGAGAGCTGTGGGTTGGCAGCTTATTGCTGCCTGCCATAAGTTGAGGGACAGTGTCTGACAGACCAATCAACCTGCACATGTACTCTACTGTATGCTTATTGTTATTGTTGAATGTATGGTTATTTTGACCCTTGGTTATTGTTGTTACTGTTGTCCCGTTGACAATTTTGAGAGAGAGAGACAGTTAGCTTTATTGAGGGCCCTAAACTGAGCGAGAGGGTGCATGTATTGAAAACAACAAGTTATTTGATTTAATTTAGGCTATGCACAAGTTCTGAAAAAGCCACATGCCCACACAGACCTCAACTCTCTCACACAACACGTGGCATAATGTCAGCGCGTGGCTAGTGTTCCCCATGTTCACACCCACACAGTTTCATTTGAAACCCTCATCATCAACATCACATTCGCAGGAGTCCAGCCATTCATTTMTGTTACAAAAAATACCCACCATTGGAGCGAGGAACGTGCCAGGCTCGTGACAGCCGCAGAAACCAGATAACTGTAGCTACATCGCACACCCACTGAGTGCATGTGCTAACATGATTGCTTTATTGAGGGCCCTGAACTGTGAAACTCACTCTTTTATGCACGGTACTCAGACAACATCAACTATTTCCAGTTTCTGAAARGACTTGACTCAACAAAACATTTGCTTGTCCTTCTGTAGAAAACCATGTGTTTATTATTCCAACAGCAAGGACTTAAGCTAATAGCCACCCTAACACTAAAGCATAACTGAATCCAAGTTATGTTCTCATGAAATATAAATGTAAAATGCACTGGGGATCCACAATACAGCGGAATAGCAGAGAATAACATATTACCTTCCCTTATTTATAGAAATGAGAGAGAAATAAAAGTCTCAGATCTAAGAAAAATTAAGACTGGAGAGTTTGAATGAGCTAACAGCCTCTGAAGCAAAGGCTCTGTGTTCCTTTGTGCGTGCCCAATAGCACTCCCCCTCCATTAGGGAAACATACATCATAGCGACTAATGGTTCAATAGCAACATTAAACTAACTCTAATATGAACCATGATATCAAATTGGAAGGAGAGGATCAACATAAACTACAGGTTGCCGAGGGTACCGCTGACTGACAAACATATGTCCACACAGTAAATCTGTTAGCATGTGTTAGGGAAGTGAGGTATTGGGCTTCATCCCATCKTACTCCTGCATGGATCAGTACTCTGAAACACTGATTCTCAGTCTGCTAAAAGCTGTTCAGCAGTAGGGTGGTGATCCTGTTCGGAAGCATATCACATAGTCAATACTGTACAACCATCCCCCTTTCACCACTGTTAATAGCTACATCCTCCAGAATTGGAGCAGATGAATACACTTTGGAGATACAATCAGTACAGAGGGAGATAGAAGCCCGTGTCGAGATGGAGAGGGAGCGAGTGAAGGGAGAGGGATACAGAAAGAGAGGGACGAGGGAKAGAGAGAGAGAGAGCAAACTGTAGCAATGAATTATTCACGGATGTGCCTGGACCCTGTCTGCATGGTGAATCATGTTGCACATTATTTCAACTGACGTCTTTTAAATGATCCCCTCCATCACGCTGGATCTCGCTCTGCTGCGTGTCTCTATTCTTACTGCTCTCTTATTAAGGAGTCAAGGTAACATTGCTGGAGGGTTTGTGTTTAATGTCAAGGAAGTTAAGTACGACAGTCAATGTGCTGTCTACAACACAATCACGTAACATTTCTGTTTCCACACAGCACCAGTTGACTGATGTGAAGCAGGGTACTCTACAGTAAGTGTTTGTTCCCAGTGTTATTAGACCCACTCCACCACACCTCTGAGGAGGAAAGGAGAGAGAGAGAGTGGAAAACACACAGGAGGGTTGGGGTCAATTACATTTCAATCCCAGTCAATTCAGGAAGTAAACCAAATTCTAATTCCAATTCCAAACTTTCCTCAATGAAAAGCATTGAAGGAAATTAGAATTTAATTGTGAATTTCAGTATACTTCCTAAATTGACTGGAATTAAACAAAATGTTTTACCTCAACCTTACTTACCTCAACCTACTGCAGACAGGCAGTATCCCCTCAACAGACTAAGAATAGTATCTGACCAATCACGTGCCTGGGCTGTGACATCAGTCTAATACGCGTTGCGTGGAAACACCGAGCGGACAGGAGAAGAGAAAAGAGAACATGTCCTGCACTTCACCCTCGTCTGCCGCTGAATCAGAGAAAAGCTCTGACAAGTGGGATGAACTGGACCCTGACACTGTTGGGGTGTGTGTGTGTGTGTGTGTTTGCATGTGTGCGTGTGTCTGTGTGTATGTGTGTGTACACATTCCTGCCAGAGTTAGAGCAAGTTGGAGGAGTCAGTTTGTGTTTGTGTGTAAGCAACTGGGTAAATATCTTTACTGTGCATATCAAAATATGTGTCTTCTCCAAAACAAGTTGGGAATCAGTTCTAATCACGCGGGAAAGAGATATGAATACAGGGAGAAGAGGCAGAAAGAAGATAAGGAGGAGAAGAGGCAGGGAGATAACAGCCCTAGGTAATCATCTGAGGCTAATTCCAAGAGGCCTGTTAGATCCCAGATAAACACAGACAATAAAACTGAGAGTGACAAGAACAGCAGCAGCCTCCTGACAACAACACAGCACTGGAGCAGGACCATTGTTCCTCAGATAGGGCTTATTAACACACACACACACACACACACACACACACACAGGGCTACAGATGCTCAGCGAACCGAAACACACCGCTCTGGTCCAACAGCTGACTCTGTTAAGATGAGTGTGTGGGGAAATGGAAGGCTGATGATTCCAATCCCATAAACAGATGCATTATGGTACATGGTATACCACCTCTACTGCTATTGTGTTTGTTTGTTTGTTTGTTTGTTTGTTTGTATCTGTCATCACCTACAGTGGAATCTGACCTGAATCACCTCAACATACACTGGGCTTTAGATAGGTCTACCATGTAGGGTACATGTCACAGTGGATTGAGTTGARTATCCTCTGGTGCTGAGAGAATAAGCTACAGCCTACAACACTATGAATGGTACATAAAGGAAGTGTTAAGGGCCTTGGCGACTTGGAGTTAGAGCCCATCTAGTACATACAGTAGTGGCTGGGATTGTATAGTGTATACAGTACCATGTTAATATGAAGAGGATCCAGGCTGTACCACATCTCCACAGAGGGTTTGAACAGCTGGCCAGGCTGGGGATTGTTAAAACCATTTGTTCAACATGAACCGTTACAAGAGGGAACAAGCACTATCGCGGTTGAATGAAATCAGTAAACGCGCGTGCATGCACGAACGCACGCACACACACTTCAATGAACTAATGTGTGAGTGCACTTCATGGACATTGATAGCTATAGCMCTCTGATTTGAAGGGAAAATAACTGTTTTCAACGCACTTATTTCAGTGTAAACAGCTGAACTTCGCTGTTTCTATGGTTGACATGTATCGTTAATCATTCTGGCTGTTTTCGGTTTACTATGTTCTAATGCAGTGATTTCTATAGTCTTGCCAACCATAACTCTTTAGTCTTGTGTTACATCACTCTTCTCTTACCCACTCCTTCCTCCCTCATGTCTTTTTCTATGTCAGTCAACCTTTATAGATTTTTCCTCCCAGTCCCCAACAGGGAAAGTAGGTTAGGATTTCTCTCTCCCTTTCTCTCGTTGTACTTCCCCTCCATTCTTGAACTCTTTCATTTCATGCTCTCTTTTCCCAAAATCTCCTCTGTTAAATCCCTKTAAATTCCCTGTCGCCAGCCAAACAGCTAAGCCACAGCTGCAGATGAGGAACAGAGTCTGTCTTTAGTGTAAAAAGCACAGAGATGCAGGAAGAGAGGCAAAAGAGAGGAGCGAAATGAAGAGGGAGGAACCGAGAGAAGGAGAGCAGAAGCTGAAGAGAGTGAGAATGASTGTGTAAAACAGAATTGGATGATGCTGCTAACTGGTCTCTGGGGTGTTGAGTGAAGCATGTCCCTCTGCCAGGACCACTGAGGTGTCTCTGCTTTCTGCCTGAGCGTAAAGGGATCAGTCATCCGTGCTGTGGAGCTGTGACTGACGAGTTCACTCTAATCATATTGCACAAGCGGGTGTATGTCTTCAGCTGTCATATACAGTACTATACATAAAGCTATACATGAAGCTATACATAAACTATACTATAAGCTATACTATAAGCTATACATAAGCTATACTATAAGATATACATAAACTATACCATAAACTATACTATTCACTATACCACAAACTATACCATAAATGATACATAAACTATACTATAATTATACTATTCACTATACATAAACTATACCACACACTATACTATATTTATACTATTCACTATACCATAAACAATACATAAACTATACCATAAACTATACTATAATTATACTATTCACTAAACCATAAACTATACATACACTATACCATAAACTAAACTATAATTATACTATTCACTATACCATAAACTATACATAAACTATACTATATTTATACTATTCACTATAACATAAACTATACATAAACGATACCATAAACTATACTATAATTATACTATTCACTATACCATAACCTATACCATAAACTATGCATAAACTATACCATAAACCAAACATACACTATACCATAAAGTATACATAAAGTATACATAAACTATACCATAAACCATACATACACTATATATAAACTATATCCACTCTCAGAGAGAAAGTAATGCAAATAAAGAGAGCAAGAGCAAAAGAGAGAGAAACAGTAGAGAGCAAGAGAACCAGATCAGAAAAGAGATAGAAAGAAGCGATAAAGGGATAGAGTGAATCGTTTGATGGTGCGATCAGTGTATCGGCTCTGATCGAGCTCAGTAAAGTGATTATCAATGCGGTCAGTCATATTAATCGTTGTGATTGTGTTGAGTGAGCGGGACTGTGAAGCTGCTTGTAAATTGGACTGCTGCACGGATACCAAACAGATATAGCACCACTCTGAAAGCTGGGTATTACCATGGTAACCACTTCACAGTGGTTAAACTAGACACTGTCCTTCTCCTTACAATAATAGGCGACAACCTCTCTTTTTCTTAATGGTGTGTACTATGTACCTTCACTTCAACCCCTCTCTACTAGATCTATTGTGTTTTTCTCGTAGGGAGGTAAAGGAAACTCCTACTCTCCCACCATCTCTTTCTGTGCCTCCACACAATCTTTCTCTATCCCCTCCCTGTATTTCATCATCTGGTACTCTTCTCACCTTTCTCAATTTGTCATTTCACCCTTGGCACGCCTCCTTTACCCCCTCCCCCTTCCCCTCTGCATCCCTCCCTTACCCCCTCCACACCCCTCCCTTAACCCCTCCTCCTCTGCACCCCTCCCTTACCCCCRCCRCCRCTGCACCCCRCRCTTAACCCCRCCRCCCCATCGGCACCCCTCCTTCCCTGAAGCGGTACACAGCGGCCCCAGCGACAACAGTGACTCTTTCTAGACACATATGGTCCCATGACAGAGAAGAGACACAGCCAACACGTCCCCCTGGAGACCACCCTGCCATCTGCATCTGTCTGTGTGTGTGTGTGTGTGTGTGTTTGCACTCCAGATGTCCTTCATTTGATCCTTTCTTACTTTCTGTGTTGTGATGCAAAAATTCAAGCAAAATTCATAGTGCATAGAATTCTGAAGTTGTTGTTGGATATTATTCATCCTAATCAGACAGTTTTTTTTTTACATGGACCATACATTGGAGATAATATAAGACAAGTACTGGAAACAATAGAACACCATGAAAAATCTGGGAAACCAGGACTGGTATTCATGGCTGATTTTGAAAAGGCTTTTGATAAAGTACGACTGGAAATGATATATAAATGCCTGGAATATTTACATGTTGGAAAATCTCGTATACAATGTGTTAAAGTTATGCATTTTATTTTTTTATTTCACCTTTATTTAACCAGGTAGGCCAGTTGAGAACAAGTTCTCATTTACAACTGCGGCCTGGCCAAGATAAAGCTATATACAGTCTATATACAGTGTGTGCAAACGGCGTGAGGAGGTAAGGCAATAAATAGGCCATAGTAGCGAAGTAATTACAATTTAGCATATTAACACTGGAGTGATAGATGTGCAGATGATGATGTGCAAGTAGAAATACTGGTGTTCAAAAGAGCAAAAAATTWAATAAAACCAATATGGGGATGAGGTAGGTAGATTGGATGGGCTATTTTCAGATGGGCTGTGTAAAGCTGCAGTGATCGGTAAACTGCTTAGATAGCTGATGCTTAAAGTTAGTTTGGGAGATAAGTCTCCAACTTCAGCGATATTTGCAATTCGTTCCAGTCATTGGCAGCAGAGAACTGGAAGGAAAGGCGGCCAAAGGAGGTGTTGGCTTTGGGGATGACCAGTGAGATATACCTGRTGGAGCGCGTGCTATGGTGGGTGTTGCTATGGTGACCAGTGAACTGAGATAAGGCGAAGCTTTACCTAGCAAAGACTTATAAATGACCTGGAGCCAGTGGGTCTGGCGACGAATATGTTGCGAGGGCCAGCCGACAAGAGCATACAGGTCGCAGTGGTGGGTGGTATATAGGGCTTTGGTGACAAAACGGATGGCACTGTGATAGACCGCATCCAGTTTGCTGAGTAGAGTGTTGGAGGCTATTTTGTAAATGACATCGTCGAAGTCAATTTGTAAGTCGCTCTGGATAAGAGCGTCTGCTAAATGACTTAAATGTAAATGTAAAATGTAGGATAGTCAGTTTTACGAGGGTATGTTTGGCAGCGTGAGTGAAGGAAGATTTGTTGCAAAATAGGAAGCCGATTCAAGATTTAATTTTGGATTGGAGATGCTTAATATGAGTCTGGAAGGAGAGTTTACAGTCTAGCCAGACAGCTAGGTATTTTTAGTTGTCCACATATTCTAAGTCAGAACCGTCCAGAGTAGTGATGCTAGTTGGGCGGGCGAGTGCGGGCAGCGATCGGTTGAAAAGCATGCATTTAGTTTTACTAGCGTTTAAGAGGAGTTGGAGGCCACGGAAGGAGTGTTGTATGGGATTGAAGCTTGTTTGGAAGTTTGTTAACACAGTGTCCAAAGAAGGGCCAGATGTATACAGAATGGTGTTGTCTGCATAGCGGTGGATCAAGGAATCACCCGCAGCAAGAGCGACATCATTGATATATACAGAGCCCGAGAATTGAACCCTGTGGTACCCCCATAGAGACTGCCAGAGGTCCGGACAACAGGCCCTCCGATTTGACACACTGAACTCTATCTGAGAAGTAGTTGGTGAACCAGGCGAGGTAGTCATTTGAGAAGCCAAGGTTGTTGAGTCTGCCGATAAGAATAAGGTGATTGACAGAGTCGAAAGCCTTGGCCAGGTTGATGAAGACGGCTGCACAGTACTGTCTTTTATCGATGGCGGTTATGATATCATTTTAGTACCTTGAGCGTGGCTGAGTGCACCCGTGACCAGCTCGGGAATCGGATTGCACAGCGGAGAAGGTACGTGGGGATTCGAAATGTCGTGATCTGTTTGTTAACTTGGCTTTCGAAGACTTTAGAAAGGCAGGCAGGATGGATATAGGTCTATAACAGTTTGGGTCTAGAGTGTCACCCCCTTTGAAGAGGGGATGACCGCCGGCAGATTTCCAATCTTTAGGGATCTCGGACGATACGAAAGAGAGTTGAACAGACCTAATGGGGATCAACAATGGTGCGAATAATTTAGAAAGAGAGGTCCAGATTGTCTAACCCAGCTTATTGTACGGTCCAGGTTTGCAGCTCTTTCAGAACATCTCTATCTGGATTTGGGTGAAGAGGAAGCTGGACGCTTGGCAAGTAGGCCGGGATGCGGAGCTGTTGGCCGGGTTGGGGTAGCCAGGAGGAAAGCATGGCCAACCGTAGAGAAATGCTTATGAAATTCTCGATTATCATGGATTTATCGTGGTGACAGTGTTCCTAGCCTCAGTGCAGTGGCAGCTGGGAGAAGTGCTCTTATTCTCCATGACTTTACATGTCCCAAAACTTTTTGGAGTTAGAGCTACAGGATGCAAATTTCTATTTGAAAAAGCTAGTCTTTGCTTTCCTAACTGACTTGGCTTATTGGTTCCTGACTTCCCTGAAAAGTTGCATATCGCGGGTACTATTCGATCGTGCAGTCCGCCACAGGATGTTTTTATGCTGCTGAGGGCATCAGGTCTGAAGTGAACCAAGGCTGTATCTGTTCTTAGTTCTACATTTTTGAAAGGGCATGCTTATTTAAGATGGTATGTGTATATAGTATAGTAGATGGTATAGAATTCTAGGTGTAAAATAGTTAATATTGGCTACTTTTCAGGAAGTATTAAACTGTCAAGAGGAGTAAAACAAGGTTGTTACACTATTGCATATCTTATTAGGGGACCAACAGTCCAGACCAACAGTCCAACAATAATATTCAAGGCCTAGAAATCCATGCTTAAAAACAAAGGTGTCATTGTACGCTGATGATTCATGTTTTCTTTAAAATCCACAATTGATCCTTCCACAGCCTCATAGATGATCTAATCAGTGGTCACCAGCCTTTTCTGAGTCAAGATCACTTTCGCAGTCAAAAATGTTCCGGTCCGGTTTGGAGCGTGCAGTCGCAATTCCGCGTCGCTCCACAGGTAGTTTACCATTTTCATTCATTTTCATTACAGTACAACGGTTTGATTTGTTTGATCTTAACGAGCTACATATCCGTCTTTTATCAAAGATAATTGAGTAGTTATTGGGTTATTGAGGTCGCTAGCCAGCTATTTTCGCCGAACGTAACAACGTAGTCAACACTGCTAGCTAGCTAGCTAGCCAGCTAGCCACCGAGTAGCAGCACAGCAGCATAGCAGCACTGAGAGACGATTACATTACAACGGAACGACTTGATTAGTGTAGTGTTAGCTGGCTACATAGTGTGTCTTTGCTATCTTGTATCTAAGATAATTGTGTAGCTTAGAGTTGGTTATAATTATTCGGTTAAACTAGCCAGCTATTTTCGTAACGTAACGTAGTCAACACTGCTACTAGCCAGCTAGCCACCGAATAGCAGCATAGCAGCTCTGGAGACTCTGGGAAAACGATTACATTACACGGAACGACTTGATTAGTGTAGTTAGCTGCTACATAGTTGTCTTTGCTATCTTTGTATCTAAGATAATTGTGTAGCAGAGTTGGTTTGATAATTATTCGGTTAACTAGCCAGCTATTTCTCCACCGCCCTGCCTGCCGTCTCCTACCTAGTCAACACTGCAGCTAACACTGCTAGTTAGCCAACTTCTACCGAATAGCAGCACTGTAGAAACCACACTACAACTTACATTACAACGGAACGACTTGATTAGCGTAGTGTTAGCTAGCTACATAGTTGTCTTTGCGTCCTTGTTACAAAATATTTGTTAGGTTTGAGAAATTGTCAGAGTTACCTAGCCAGCTACACGTTCAAACAAATCAACAACGCACCACTGCTAGCCAGCCTACTTCACCCCAGCAGTACTATTCATTTTAGTCAATAAGATTTTATTTTATTTTTGCAACGTAAACTTAACTTCCTGACACAGTGTAGTCCACTTGTCATTCTAAACTCCTTTACATTAGGTACCTCTTCTGTAGCCTGTCAACTATGTGTCTGTCTATCCCTCTCTTCTCCTCTCTGCACAACCATACAAACGCTTCACACCGCGTGGCCCCCATTCTAACCTGTGGTTCCAGCGCGCACGACCCACGTGAGTTCCAGGTCTCCGCAGCCTCTGAACTGCGATCTGCGCCAACAAGCAGAGTTCATCTCACCTATGCGTCCCTCCAGTCCCTCGACTTCTTGCACTGACGAAACATGGATACCACTGACAACACGCTACCCTACCTCTCGCCTCGTCTGCCAACGTTTCCGCACAGCCCGAGAGCTTCTGGTCAGCGGGCGTGGCACTGGGATCCCATCTCTCCCAAGTGGACATTCTCTCTTTCTCCCCTGACCATCTGTCTATCGCCTCCTTTGAATTCCATGCTTCACAGTTACCAGCCCTTTCAAGCTTAACATCCTTCATTTATCGCCCTCCAGTTCCCTTGGAGAGTTCATCAATGAGCTTGACGCCCTGATAAGCTCCTTTCCTAGGAGCTCACCTCTCACAGTCCTGGTGACTTTAATCTCCCACGTCTACCTTTGACTCATTCCTCTCTCCTCCTTCTTTCCACTCCTCTCATCTTTTTGACCTCACCCTCTACCTTCCCCCCCTACTCACAAGGCAGGCAATACGCTTGACCTCATTTACTAGATGCTGTTCTTCCACTAATCTCACTGCAACTCCCCTCCAAGTCTCCGACCACTACCTTGTATCCTTTCCCTCTCGCTCTCATCTAACACTTCCCACACTGCCCCTACTCGGATGGTATCGCGCCGTCCCAACCTCGCTCTCTCTCCCCCGCTACTCTCTCCTCTTCCATCCTATCATCTCTCCCTCTGCTCAACCTTCTCCAACCTATCTCCTGATTCTGCCTCCTCAACCCTCCCTCCTCCCTTTCTATCCTTTGACTCTCTATGTCCCCTATCCTCCAGGCCGGCTCGGTCCTCCCCTCCTGCTCCGTGGCTCGACGACTCACTCGAGCTCACAGAACAGGCTCCGGGCAGCCGACAAATGGAGAAAACTCGCCTCCTGCGGACCTGGCATCCTTTTCACTCCCTCCTCTCTACTTTCTCCTCTTTCTTCTGCTGCTAAAGCCACTTTCTTACCACTCTAAATTCCAAGCATCTGCCTCTACCCTAGAAGAACTCTTTGCCACCTTCTCCCCTCTGATCCTCCTCCCCTCCCTCCCCCCTCCTCCTCTCTGCGGATGACTTCAGTCAACCATTTTGAAAAAAGAAGGTCGACGACATCCATCCTCGTTTTGCTAAGTCAAGACACACGCTGGTTTCTGCTCACACTGCCCTACCCCTGTGCTCTTACCTCTTTCTCCCCCTCTCTCCAGATAAATCTCGCGTTTGTGACCCGCCCGCCCAACAACACTGCCGCTTGACCCTATCCCCTCCTCTCTTCTCCAGAACCATTTCCGGAGACCTTCTCCCTTACCTCACCCTCGCTCATTCATCATCCTTGACCGCTGGCTACGTCCTTCCGTCTTCAAGAGAGCGCAGAGTTGCACCCCTTCTTGAAAAACCTACACTCCGATCCCTCAATGTCTAACAACTACAGACCAGTATCCCTTCTTTCTTTCTCTCCAAAACTCTGAACTGCCGTCTTGGCCAGCTCTCCGCCTATCCTCTCTCAGAATGACCTTCTTGATCCAAATCAGTCAGGTTCAAGACTAGTCATTCAACTGAGACTGCCTCTTCTCTGTGTCACGGAGGCCTCCGCACTGCTAAAGCTAACTCTTCTCTCCTCTGCTCTCATCCTTCTAACCTATCGGCTGCCTTTGATACTGTAACATCAATCCTCCTCTCCACCCTCTCCGACTGGGCATCTCCCGGGCGGCCCACGCTTGGATTGCTGTCTACCTTGACAGGTCGCTCCTACCATGGCGTGCGAGAATCTGTCTCCGCACCACGTGCTCTCACCACTGGTGTCCCCCAGCTTGTTCAGGCCTCTCCTATTCTCGCATACACCAAGTCACTTGGCTCTGTCATATCCTCACATGGCCTCTCCTATCATTGCTATGCAGACGACACACAAATAATCTTCTTCCTTTCCCCCTCTAAACCAGGTGGCGAATCGCATCTCTGCATGTCTGGCAGACATATCAGTGTGGATGACGGATCACACCCTCAAGCTGAACCTCGGCAAGACGGAGCTGCTCTTCCTCCCGGGAAGGACTGCCGTTCCATGATCTCGCCATCACGGTTGACAACTCCATTGTGTCCTCCTCCCAGAGCGCTAAGAACCTTGGCGTGATCCTGGACAACACTCTGTCGTTCAACTACATCAAGGCGGTGACCGTTCCTGTAGGTTCATGCTCTACAACATTCGCAGAGTACGACCCCTCACACAGAAGCGGCGCAGGTCCTAATCCAGGCACTTGTCATCTCCCGGCTGGATTATTGCAACTCGCTGTTGGCTGGCTCCCTGCCTGTCCATTAAACCCTACAACTCATCCAGAACCGCCGCAGCCCGTCTGGTGTTCAACCTTCCCAAGTTCTCTCACGTCACCCCGCTCCTCCGCTCTCTCCACTGGCTTCCAGTTGAAGCTCGCATCCGTACAAGACCATGGTGCTTGCCTACCAGAGACTGTGAGGGAACCGGCACCTCCGTACCTTCAGGCTCTGATCAGGCCCTACACCAAACAAGGCACGTCGTTCATCCACCTCTGGCCTGCTCGCCTCCCTACCTCTGAGGAAGTACAGTTCCCGCTCAGCCCAGTCAAAAACTGTTCGCTGCTCTGGCACCCCAATGGTGAACAAACTCCCTCACGACGCCAGTCAGCGGAGTCAATCACCACCTTCCGGAGACACCTGAAACCCCACTCTTTAAGGAATACCTAGGATAAAGTAATCCTCCTAACCCACCCCTCCCCTTAAAAGAGTTAGATCACTATTGTAAAGTTTGTTCCACTGGTGAATGCACCAATTTTAAGTCGCTCTGGATAACACGTCTGCTAAATGACTTAAATGTAAATGATAATGTAAAAAGCAAGCTGAATCTATTCTCAGATTTTTTTTTTTTTTACATTAACCTCACACAAACAGTTTTGCAGGAATGAGGTTTGGGCAGTAGCCCAAAGCCTAATACATTATCACAGCATATTGCTACATGGATTGGCCTGCCAATATTGTAATCAGACCATATTATATTTCAAAACTCGAGCTTTGATAACAAAAATTCAGGATGTTTAGCACTTTTGAGGCACTGTGGAGCATGAATGAAATAATTCACTTTTTTATTTTACTGGACTGATGGTACCTGCATCTGATGGTCAACGAGGCAAATCACGACGTCAGTGATCTTCAGGTTGAAAAGTTGGAGCTCTAGAAAGATGCTGAGTTTCCGACTTGAATTCCCGAGGTGGATGACCGTTCAACACGATCCTCTCCTTTCCTCCGGTGAGACTGACCAGAGAAGAGGGACACCGTCTTCCACCTGATGGCGAAACTCGAGTCGTACCGCATCTGCCTCATGCACAAATTCATGTTGTTCCTATGACCAAGAAAGTTAATATTACTTAATTTTAAAATCGACACACCAGCTGCTAATAATAATAAAACGCAGGGCTATCGATACTTGGCTACTCATTCATTGCAGCTGGAGCCCGAGTGGAAGTACGGAGAAGCACGTTTTGTAATAGTGTTGAATATAAACTTAAAACATGAACTCACTCATAAAAATAGCAGCTCTTTGCTGTATTCATTGACAGTCTCTCTGTGGTCATGGTTTTAAAAGTTATTAAATCTTACGTACGTTAGTAGCCTTTAAACTTGGCTGTGGCCAGGGTCATGGAAGCTCTGTAGCCACSGTGATTTGAGCTATCCGATTGGGCAGCGCAGTAGGTGCACTCGATTTAGTCACAGATTTGCCGGTCCGCCGGGTAGGCGGAGTTTGTCTCATGGAAACACTTTGCTTACCCGGTGCGCAGGACTTTTGAATCAATCTATCAGCAACAGCTCAACACAYTTTTTAAAAAGGAGCGCAAGCCTTTATCGTTCGTTGGCTTTTTTACAGAAATATTTGGTGATCAACTAGGAATTGAAGATTGAAGTCTTGAAGATCAACCAGTGATCGACTGGTCGGCGACCACTGATCTAGATAATTTTTTCTAACCTCTCTGGATTAAAACCAAATTATGATAAATATACCATATTACGTATTGGATCACTAAAAAATAAAACTTTTACATTACCCTGTAGTTTACCAATAAAATGGTCTGACGGTGAAGTGGACATTCTCGGCATTCATATCCCGAAAGAAAGAAAAGATCTCACTACAATACATTTTAATAAAAAGTTATCAAAAATAGATAAGATCTTGGTCCATGGAAAGGAAAATACCTGTCTTTGTGGAATAATCACCCTGATTAACTCTTTATTCATATCTCAGTTMACCTATTTTCTTATTGCCTTGCCTACACCCAGCCACTTGTTTTTTAAATAATATCTGCAAAAAATATTCATTTTATTTGAAATAGCAAGCCAGATAAAATTAAGCAGGACTATTTATATAATGAATATGAATTCGGCGGGCAGAAATGATTAAACATGAAAGCATTAGACCTCTCACTAAAGGCTTCAGTCATACAAAATGTATACTTAAATCCAAACTGGTTCTCTAGCAGATTAGTACGAATGTCTCACCCCATGCTCAATAATGGCCTTTTTGCCTTAATTCAGATTACAACCTCTCACTTTCGGTTATTTGAAAATGAAATAATCTCCATAATATCTCTATTTTAAAACAAGCCATAGAAAGTTGGTTGCATTTTGAGTTTAATCCACCAGAACAAATGTTACAACAAATATGGTTCAACTCAAATATACAAATTGATAAAAAAAAATATATATATATATATACTGTATATACATTTTTTAAATGTTTAAAAATGTTATAGTTTTTGTAAGATATATCATAAATAGGACTGGTGGAGTTATGTCACACATGCAGCTATCAAAAATATATGGAAATGTCTGCTCTTGTAACGGCAGTCTACGTCGTTCTCCTCCTCAGACGAGGAGAGGCGAGAAGGATCAGAGGACCAATGTGCAGTGTGGTAATTAGACATAATGAATTTAATCAAACAAAACAAGACACTATACAAAATGACAAAACAAACTAACCGTCACAGTCCCGTGTAGCACCAACACTGACACAGGAACAATCACCCACAAACAAACAGTGAGAACAGCCTACCTTAATATGGTTCTCAATCAGAGGAAACGTCAAACACCTGCCTCTAATTGAGAACCATATCAGGCAACACCTTAAACCCAACATAGAAACACAAAACATAGAATGCCCACCCCAACTCACGCCCTGACCAACTAAACACATACAAAAACAACAGAAAACAGGTCAGGAACGTGACAGCTCTACTCAAAATTACAACCAACTAATTACAGCATTACCACAAAAATGGAAGAGGCAAGTGGAAGGGGGAAAAAGTAAGGAACTTGTCTGTCGTCCCTGCATTAAAGAACAAAATGGGTTAAGAAAAATGTGATAAATAAAAAGTATACCAGTTTCATTTAAGGACCACATTTTTGAAAGCTGTGCCATATAGATTGCAAAATAGTTGGAAAGAGATTTTCGATGTACCGATTCCATTGGCACTTGGTTCATGAACTGAGACACAAAATTACGCTGGATTCAAAACACAAGAGTTTTTCAATTCAAACGATTATACACAATTCTTTCAACCAATATAATGTTATATACAGTTGAAGTCGGAAGTTTACATACACCTTAGCCAAATACGTTTAAACTCAGTATTTCACAATTCCTGACATTTAATCCTAGTAAAAATTCCCTGTTTTAGGTCAGTTAGGATCACCACTTTATTTTAAGAATGTGAAATGTCAGAATAAAAGTAGAGAGAATGATTTATTTCAGCTTTTATTTCTTTCATCACGTTCCCAGTGGGTCAGAAGTTTACATACACTCAATTTAGTATTTGGTAGCATTGCCTTTAAATTGTTAAACTTGGGTCAAACGTTTTGCGTAGCCTTCCACAAGCTTCCCACAATAAGTTGGGTGAATTTTGGCTCATTCTTACTGACAGAGCTGATGTAACTGAGTCAGGTTTGTAGGCCTCCTTGCTCGCACATGCTTTTTCAGTTCTGCCCACAAATTTTCTAATGGGATTGAGGTCAGGGCTTTGTGATGGCCACTCCAATACCTTGACCTTGTTGTCCTTAAGCCAGTTTGCTACAACTTTGGAAGTATTTTTGGGGTCATTGTCCATTTGGAAGACCCATTTCCGACCAAACTTTAACTTCCTGACTGATGTCTTCAGATGTTGCTTCAATGTATCCACATAATTTTCCTCCCTCATGATGCCATCTATTTTGTGAAGTGCACCAGTCCCTCCTGCAGCAAAGCACCCCAACAACATGATGCTGCCATCTCCATGTTTCACAGTTGAGATGGTGTTCTTCGGCTGGCAAGCCTCCCCCTTTTTCCTCCAAACATAACGATGGTCATTATGGCCAAACAGTTCTATCAGACCAGAGGACATTTCTCCATAAAGTATGATCTTTGTCCCCGTGTGCAGTTGCAAACCGTAGTCTGTCTTTTTTATGGCGGATTTGGAGCAGTGGCTTCCTCCTTGCTGAGCGGCCTTTCAGGTTATGTCGATATAGGACTCGTTTTACTGTGGATATAGATACTTTTGTACCTGTTTCCTCCAGCATCTTCACAAGGTCCTTTGCTGTTGTTCTGGGATTGATTTGCACTTTTGATTAATTGATTTGCACCAAAGTACGTTCATCTCTAGGAGACAGAACGCGTCTCCTTCCTGAGCGGTATGACAGCTGCGTGGTCCCATGGTAACTTGAGCACTATTGTTTGTACAGATGAACGTGGTACCTTCAGGCGTTTGGAAATTTCTCCCAAGGATGAACCAGACTTGTGGAGGTCTACAATTCTTTTTGAGGTCTTGGCTGATTTTCCCATGATGTCAAGCAAATAGGCACTGAGTTTGAAGGTAGGCCTTGAAATACATCCACAGTACACCTCCAATTGACTCAAATTATGTTAATTAGCCTATCAGAAGCTTCTAAAGCCATGACATCATTTTCTGGAATTTTCCAAGCTGTTTAAAGGCACAGTCAACTTATTGTATGTAAACGTCTGACCCACTGGAATTGTGATACAATGATTTATAAGTGAAATAATCTGTCTGTAAACAATTGTTGGAAAAATTACTTGTGTCATGCACAAAGTAGATGTCCTAACCGACTTGCTAAAACTATAGTTTGTTAACAAGAAATGTGTGGAGTGGTTGAAAAACTAGTTTTAATGACTCCAACCTAAGTGTAAGTAAACTTCTGACTTCAACTGTATATGGGGGATACAACCATCCCAGCTCTGCAAATTTTGCTGCGAAGAGACAGAATTATTAGATAAATAGTTTTGGTACTGTCCATATGTAGCTTGTTTTTGGTTGCAGGTTCAGAAATGGCTGATGAATTGCAATACCTGGAGTTAACTCRGCAAATAGCACCGCTGGGTGATTTAAAAGTCATAGTCAGTCGATCAATATAGTAATAATCTCAGCAAAAAAAAGTATCTTTAATTTACTATCTGTAGAAACTATGAGACTAGAAAGGTTCAGAACTTTTGTGAAACAGCACAGTGGAAAAAATATGTGGCAAATAGAAATCAAAACTGTATGGTGTTCAGAGATAGATGGAAGGATAGTTGAAGGATGGGGCTAAAAACAAACAAAAGACAACTATTGTAAAATATACTGAGTCTGTAAAATGCATATACAATGCCTTCGGAAAGTATTCAGACCCTTTCACTTTTTGTTACAGCCTTATTCTAAAATGGATCAAATTGCTTGATACCCCATTATCACAAAGCAAAAGCAGGTTTTTAGACATTTTTGTTAATGTATGATTATTTATTTTGTATCACATTTACATAAGAATTCAGACCCTTTACTCAGTACTTTGTTGAAGCACCTTTGGCAGTGATTACAACATCGAGTCTTCTAAGGTATGACTCTACAAGCTTTGCACACCTGTATTTGGGGAGTTTCTCCCATTCTTCTCTGCAGATCCTCTTAAGCTCTGTCAGGTTGGATGGGGAGAGTTGCTGCACAGCTATTTTCAGGATTCTCCAGAGATGTTCGATCAGGTTCAAGTCCGGGCTCTGGCTGGGCCACTCAAGGACATTCAGATACTCGTCCCGAAGCCACTCCTGCGTTGTCTTGGCTGTGTTCTTAGGGTCGTTGTCCTGTTGGAAGGTGAATCTTCATCCTCAGTCTGAGGTCCTGAGCACTCTGGAACAGGTTTTCATCAAGGATCGTTCTGTAATTTTCTCTGTTCATCTTTGCCTCGATCCTGACTAGTCTCCCAGTCCCTGCTGTTGGAAAACATCTCCACAGCATGATTCTGCAACCACCATGCTTCACCGTAGGGATGGTGCCAGATTTCCTCCAGACGTGACGCTTGGCATTAAGGCCAAAGATTCTTGTTTCTCATCTTCTGAGAGTCTTTATGTGCCTTTTGGCAAACTCCAAGCGGGCTGTCATGTATATTTTACTGAGGAGTGGCTTCCATCTGGCATAAGGCCTGATTGGTGGAGGGCTGCAGATGATGGTTGTCCTTCTGGAAGGTTCTCCCATCTCCACAGAGGAACTCCAGAGCTCTGTCAGATTGACCATCAGGTTCTTGGTCACCTCCCTGACCAAGGTCCTTCTCCCCCGATTGCTCAGTTTGGCCGGGCGGCCAGCTCTAGGAAGAGTCTTGGTGGTTCCAAACTTCTTCCATTTAAGAATGATGGAGGCCACTGTGTTCTTGGGGACCTTCAAGGCAGCAGACATTTTTTGGTACCATTCCCCAGATCTGTGCTTCGATGCAATCCTGTCTCGGAGCTCTACGGACAATTCCTTCGACCTCATGGCTTGGTTTTTGCTCTGACATGAACTGTCAACTGTGGCGACTATATAGACAGGTATATGCCTTTCCAAATCATGTCCAATCAATTTAATTTACCACAGGTGGACTCCAATCAAGTTGTAGAAAACATCTCAAGGATGATCAATGCAAACAGGATGCACCTGAGCTCAATTTTGAGTCTCAAGCAAAGGTTCTGAATACTTATGTAAATAATGTTTTTTGATTTTAATACATTTGCAAAAATGTCTGAAAACCTGTTTTCGATTTGTCATTATGGGGTATTGTGTGTAGATTGCTGAGGATTTTATTTTAAAAAAAAATCAATTTTAGAATAAGGCTATAACGTAACTTAATGTGGAAAAACACCAGCTCATCGTCAACAGCGAAGAGGGCGACTCCGGGATGCTGGCCTTCTAGGCAGAGTTCTCTGTCCTCTGTCCAGTGTCTGTGTTATTTTGCCCATCTTAATCTTTTATTTTTATTGGCCAGTCTGAGATATGGCTTTTTCTTTGCAACTCTGCCTAGAAGGCCACATCCTGCAGTCGCCTCTTCACTGTTGACGTTGAGACTGGTGTTTTGTGGGTACTTTTTAATGAAGCTGCCAGTTGAAGACTTGTGAGGTGTCTGTTCTCAAACTAGACACACTAATGTATTTGTCCTCTTGTTCAGTTGTGCCCTGGGGCCTCCCACTCCTCTTTCTATTCTGGTTAGTGCTAGTTTGCGCTGTTTCTGCGAAGGGAGTAGTACACAGCGTTGTACAAGATCTTCAGTCTCTTGGCAATTTCTCGCATGGAATACCTTCATTTCTCAGAACAAGAAAAGACTGACGAGTTTCAGAAGAATGTTCTTTGTTTCTGGCCATTTTGAGCCTGTAATCAAACCACAAATGCTGATCTCCAGATACCAACTAGTCTATAGAAGGCCAGTTTTATTGCGTCTTTAATCAGAACAACAGTTTTCAGCTGTGCTAACATAATTGCAAAAGGGTTTTCTAATGAACAATTAGCCTTTAAAAATGATAAACTTGGATTAACTAACACAACGTGCCATTGGAACACAGGAGTGATGGTTGCTGATAACGGGCCTCTGTACACCTATGTAGATACCATAATAAAATCAGCCGTTTCCAGCTACAATAGTCACTTACAACATTAACAATGTCTACACTGTATTTCTGATAAATTTGATGTTATTTTAATGGACAAAAATGTGCTTTTCTTTCAAAAACAAGGACATTTCTAAGTGACCCCCAACTTTTTTAATGGTAGTGTATATATTTACAAAAAATATATATGGGGGATTGGAAATTATGCAGACAATTACAATCTATCTGCATTATTAAAGTTGAAAACCAAGGACTGCTAGTGTGAATTCCTCAGGTCCTGTTAGATTCAGCCTCTCTCCAATGAGACACATAATGGGCACTAACCAGATCGTTTCCATCTGTTCTGTCCTCTCAGATAACTGTTGGAGTAGAAGAGGATGATTTGCCCTGGTAGAGTATTGGGATTCACCCCATATGCAGTATTTCTCTCATAGGCCTACAATACAGTATATGCTGGAAAAGTATTCTCTGGTGAGCAGGTTTGGTAGGCCAAGTGTAGTCCATAAGGCTGAAGTGAGAGGGCAGGTTAAGCAGAGGATCCATCCTTTATCTAGGTAGAGATTTTGATGGGGGGAATTGATAAAGGACTCTTGGGGATGATGTGTCAGATCTCACTACATCTCTGCATGACAATGTAGACACACACATAACACACTCATCAACTGTCAGATAGAATCTACTATAAGACATGTTCTCGAGATCATAGCCCGCTCCTCCGCACCACGCCACATGCGACGTTCAGTCCCAGCCACAGCTCAGAAAGATCCCCCTCACAAAAGTATCCGATGTGGCTGTC
>NC_036860.1:3444451-3446135 GCF_002910315.2 Salvelinus sp. IW2-2015
CATTTTATTGCGTCTTTAATCAGAACAACAGTTTTCAGCTGTGCTAACATAATTGCAAAAGGTTTTCTAATGAACAATTAGCCTTTAAAAATGATAAACTTGGATTAACTAAACAACGTGCCATTGGAACACAGGAGTGATGGTTGCTGATAACGGGCCTTGTACACCTATGTAGATATTCCATAATAAAATCAGCCGTTTCCAGCTACAATAGTCACTTACAACATTAACAATGCTACACTGTATTTCTGATAAATTTGATGTTATTTTAATGGACAAAAAATGTGCTTTTCTTTCAAAAACAAGGACATTTCTAAGTGACCCCCAACTTTTTAATGGTAGTGTAATATTTACAAAAATATATATGGGGGATTGGAAATTATGCAGACAATTACAATCTATCTGCATTATTAAAGTTGAAAACCAAGGACTGCTAGTGTGAATCCTCAGGTTCCTGTTAGATTCAGCCTCTCCTCAATGAGACACATTCCATAATGGGCACTAACCAGATCGTTTCCATCTGTTCTGTCCTCTCAGATAACTGTTGGAGTAGAAGAGGATGATTTGCCCTGGTAGAGTATTGGGATTCACCCCATATGCAGTATTTCTCTCATAGGCCTACAATACAGTAAATGCCGGAAAAGTATTCTCTGGTAAGCAGGTTTGGTAGGCCAAATGGTAGTCCATTTAAGACTGAAGTGAGAGGGCAGGTTAAGCAGAGGATCCACCCGCTTTATATAGGCAGAGATCTTGATGGGGGGAATTAATAAAGGACTCTTGGGGATGATGTGTCAGATCTCACTACATCTCTGCATGACAATGTAGACACACACATACACACACTCATCAACTGTCAGATAGAATCTACTATAAGACATGTTCTCTGAGATCAGCCCGCTCCTCCGCACACGCCACTGGCTTCCAGTCGAAGCTCGCATCCCCTACAAGACCATGGTGCTTACCCACGGACCAGCAAGAGGAACTGCCCCTCCCTACCTTCAGGCTGTGCTCAAACCCTACACTACACTCCAAGCACTTCTGCCACCCCAGGTRTCTTGGCCCTCCCARCCCTATGGGGGGCAGCTCCCGCTCAGCCCAGTCCAAGCTCTTCTCTGTRCTGGCACCCCAATGGTGGAACCAGCTTCCCCATGAAGCTAGGACAGCAGAGTCCCTGCACATCTTTCGAAAACATTCGAAACCCTGCCTCTTCAAACATTTTCTTAAATAATCATCCTCCTCACCTCGACCCCCCCCCCAAAAAACGAAATAAAAAACATAAACAGCACTTGACCCCGCCTTTCTAGCTCTGACTCTACTGATAGCTACGTTATGGAGGAAAGTGTTAATTTTTATGCCTGTGATATGTGATTGTCCCACCTATCTATCTTAAGATGAATGCACTAACTGTAAGTCGCCAATTGACTAAAATGTAAAATGTAATTAAGTCTCAGACCTACTTCTAAGATTCCCTACAAATAAACCAAACTCAAGTGTGTGTGTGCATGCGCTTGCTTGCATGTGTGTGACGATCTGCGTGTGGAGCGGYGGCCACAGTAACTGCAAATGCAGCAACAGCCTTGGGGTAAAAGCCCACAGTATCCTACTGGATGGAATGTATTAATAAATAAATAAATGCAGCTGTCTTTTTAAAGTTCACTTGTTTTTCTGGAATAATTCAGTTGAC
>NC_036860.1:3446413-3455001 GCF_002910315.2 Salvelinus sp. IW2-2015
GACACTCACACACACACACACACACACACACACACACACACACACACACACACACACACACACACACCACACACACACACACACACACACACACACACACACACACACACACACACACACACACACACACACACACACACACCACACACACCACACAAAACAAACAAAAGCAGTGTTTTTTTGAGATAACATTGAATCAAAAGCCAGCATCAAGAATGACATCACTCCAGACTGAATGTAAACTCCATGGGGTCTGGCTCCCTGCAGGATTCAGCTCTGCTTCTGTGTAAAGCAGAGTTTCCCAACCCTGGTCCTCCGGTACAGCCCAACAGTACACATTTCTATGCAAACCCTGGACAAGCACACTATGATTCAACTTTCTCACTAATCATCAAGCCCTAGATGATGAATGAGATGTGTTTGTCAAAGGGCCAACGCAAAAAGTGTACGTTGGAGTTGGAAAACACTGGTGTAGAGCATACTGTCATCTTGAAGTGCGCAGTGGGTCTCCTAAGGCACTGCAACCTTAGTGCCAGAGGCGTCACTACAGACCTGGTTCCGATCCCGGCTGCTATCAACAACTGGCCGGTCATCGGGAAATCCCATATGGGCGGTGCACAATTGGCCCAGTGTCTTTGGTTAGGGGAAAGGTTTGGCGGGTAGCCGTCATTGTTAAAAAATATGAATTTGTTCTTAACTTACTGCCTATAAAATTACAACTAAATGACCTCAACATGATAACCACTGGTATAGAGTTCTATCATTACCTCAGTGTGAATAACACCGTGTAGAGGATCATGTCAATTACCTCAAGCGCGATAACAGCTGGCTGTAGAGGTTCCTGTCATTACCTCAGCGTGAATAACACTGATTTTAAGAGGTTCGTTCAATTATCTCAGCAATGATAACACTGGGTAGAGGTTGCGTATCATTATCAGCTATGATAACACTGGTGTAGAGGTTCGCGTCATTATCTCGAGCATGATAACACTGGGTGGTAGAGGATCATGTCATTACTCAGTGTGATAAAACACTGGGTGTGAGGTCATGTCAATTAACTCAGTTTGATAAACACTGGTGTAAAGGATCCTGTCATTACCTCAGCGTGATAACACTTGGTGTAGAGATCATGTATGTACCTCAGCCGTGATAACACATTGGTATAGAGGTTCCTGTCCATATCTTCAGCATGATAAATGGTGTAGAGGATCATGTGCATTACTCAGCGTGACTAACACTGGTGTGTAGAGGGTTTCGATATCTTATGCTGCAATGGATACACTGGTTGTAGAGGGTTCTGTCATATCTCATCATGATAAACACTGGTGGTTAAGGTCATGTCATTACCTCCAGCATGATAACACTGGTGCCTAGAGGATCATGTCATTACGCTCAGCGTGAATAACACTGGTGTAGAGGATCATGTCATTACCTCAGTGTGATAACACTGGTGATAGAGGTTCCTAATCATTATCTCAGCATGATAACACTGGTGTAGAGGTCCTGTTCATTATCTCAGCATGATAAGCACTGGTGTAGAGGTTTCTCTGTCATTATCCTCAGCATGATAACACTGGTGTAGAGGATCGATGTCATATCTCAGCATGATAAACACTGGTGTATGAGGATCATGTCATTACCTTCAGTGTGATAACACTGGTGTAGAGGTTCCTGTCATTACCCAGTGTATAAACACTGTGTAGGATCCTGGTCTTTACTCAGCGTGATAACACTGGTGTAGAGGATCATGTCAATTACCTCAGCGTGATAACACTGGTGGTAGAGGTTCCTGTCATTATTCTCAGCGTGATAAGCACTGGTGTAAAGGATCTGCTTACCTCAGCGTGATAACATGGTGTAGGAGGATCATGTTCATTACCTCGCAAAGCGTGATAACACTGGTGTAGAGGTTCCTGTCATGTATCTCAGCGTGATAACCACTGGTGTGTAAAGGATCTGTTCATTATCTCAAGCGTTGAATAACACTGGTGTAGCAGGCCTCATGCATTTACCTCAGCGTGATAACACTGGTGTAAAGGATCTGTCATTACCTCAGCGTGATAACACTGTGTAACGAGATCAATGTCCATTTCAGCGTATAACACTGGTGTAAAGGATCCCCTGTCATTATCTCAGCGTGATATCAAACTGCATGGCCCAATTCCATCATCCACCCTCCAATTGATTTTCACACTATTTTTCCTAGATCACTCACAACCCCTTTCTAGTAGAGCCCACTGGATGCTGACACTACATCAACTCACGATGTCCATTTCTACAAATATGAGGTCTAACCATGGACTGGTGACCACCAGCAGACCTCGGGACAAGTTCCAAACACGGTGTTGTACAAAAAACAGCTATGAGTCTGTGACCGTAATCACTGTACAGGGCCATCATACAGTGTACTTCATACATAATGCAAGCATTCTGAGAAAGGGGTCAATTATCAACAAGCACCAACTGAAAATCACAGACGAGGCGTGAAAGTGGCCAAACAAAGTTCCCTCTTTGGTCTGTGTGGATACTGTTGGCCCTAAGCAGGGGAATGGCTCCTAATGCAGAGCTGAGATGTCAAAGGATGACTGACTACTTTAATTAGGAAAATGGGGACCCCTGGGAAGATGAGTGAGGAGGATAGTGCCAACTACTAGCCCTGGAGGACTGGCACTGACCCAATACACTGGCCAACAAGCAAAGGTAAAGGACTGACTGGTGCACTGCACTGTAGCTGTTGGGAAAAGGGGATCAATGCCTCTAGACTAGAGTCAACAAACAAAATGACAGAGGTACTATAGGCGGGAGGTGTCATGAATATGCTGCCCACTGGTTACGGTTTGGCCCCTGTCAGTTAGGTCAGGTCGGGTTTTGGCTGTGCTCTGATCAGGCAGTGAAATGGAGCTTGACCCAGGTTCAAATCTTGGTTATGCACTTTTAAAGCCTGTTGTGGTCTTTATTTTGTAGACTGAGGTGTTTCCAGCTAAGCGCCTCGAATTGTTGTTTGTCGATAACAAGGAGCAGGTTTAGCCTGTGTTTGTTCAGTGCCCAGGTGCTGTCATGTTTTACGCCACTGAATCTCTCCCACTGACAGCTCCACAACATTGGTACCCTTCCATCCACATTACCATCTCTTTTCTATTCCACCACTCTGTGGTTCTTTGTCTCTCTTTTATTGTCGTCTCATCTTCTCACATCTCCATTCAATTTGAACCTTTTCTGTCTATTCTCCTGTCTCTTTCAAATAAAACCCACTGACCGTATCACCCTACACAGCCTCTCTAAAACGTTGCGGTTAATGTTCTGATTTTCTCACCTCCTTCTGCCAATCGTTTCGCCGACTCTGGTTTGTTTCCATTATTCTTTACGTGGGTGTGACTATCTTCACCCAATTCTCTATTTTTAATTTTCTGGGGGGTTTTCCATATCAGCTTTCTCCACCAAGCCTGAGCTCTCCTCCCTGGCTGACCACACACACCACACACACACACACACACACACAACACACACACACACACCACACACACACACACACACACACACACACACACACACACACGCACACACACGCACACAATACAACACACCAACACACACAACACACACACACACACACACACACAACACACACCACACACACACACACACACCTTTTATCTCGTCGACACACACACACACACACACACACACACACTAGGGTACTCAGATATATATATATATATTGTCTTCACTCTCTCTACCCTCCCTTGAGAGAGAGACATGTTATGCCATGTGCGGTTGTCATGGTGAAGAATATAACGGTAGAGATGAGTTCACAATATTGTGCAATTTAATTTCCTCTCAGCAGGATTTCTGATTGCATAAAGTGTGGAGGTATATTGTCCTCATTCAGAATGATTGAAGGGAGATCATTGTAAGAGTAATGAAGAGTAATGATGATCAGCAGCATCACTGACAGATACATAAGAGCTAAACATAACCTCATATACTTTATAATTGGCGTTATATTAAATTATACTGTTTATTAACTGTATYTTCTATCCTAATTAGTATGCGGAGTAGGTTTATGTTTAAGTAACACATCTGCAATAATGTAGSCTATTCCAYATACAACATTATCTTATCAACAATGATACCCAAAGCCCCTGATTTATCACATCCCAAGCTAATGTTATTCTCTCATTGTGTATCTTTATCCCCAATAGCCTGGAGAGAAACAGAAATATTTTGAAGTAGGAGTGAGTCATATCATTTTCCCGTATCATTATTTTACATATGATCTGGGAGGGATTTGGGTTGGATTTGAATCATTACATTCTGAGAACTGTCCATCTGACAGTAATACATTTTAAAGATGTCTGAGAAAATGTATGGCATTGTGTTATTAGCAGTACATCGTTCAAAAAGARACAGTACAGTACAGCAGTGAGGACATTATTCCCATTCAGGTGCCCTCTTGTCCAAATCCAGTTGTGGGTTTGTTGTTTTTTGTGCCAGTCTCACTTTCATCTGACTCGTTGGACCGGTGATGTTCAGACTCATTATTTACACCATGACACCTCCTCAACCTCCCTCTGCTGCTCTCTCTCTTCCTCCCTCTTCCTCCCTCTCTCACACTCAATCACTGTCTACAGTATCTCTCTCTCTCTCACGCACACCAATGTGCTTGTATCTGACTGGTCCAGCTGTGCTGCTGTCAGAACTCATGTCAACCAATCCCTGGTCAGTCATAATTCCTAACCTGTGATTGGATGGTCACAATGTGAAACATGGCAGTACTGTTTACAATGTGGGCCGGTCCCTTTTAATATCAACCAGTATGAAAAAAATCCTTTAAAGGGGCAGAATAGTAAAAAAAAAAAAAAAAATTCAAAGAAATATTTTATTTTGACCTCATATACTATGAGGTCAAAATAACACTGAAATTGTGAAAATGATAATGCACTTATTGTGTAAGAGCTGTTTTTWWAAAAATCATGGAATTTCAGCCTGTTCAGTTGGGATGATGTTTTTTTTCTACAGGAAATGATGGTTCCTCTAGCCTGGAGGAAGAACTTGCCCACTGCAGAGTGACAGGCGCCTCTTCTCCTCTATTCTAAAATCATTAAGTGTTAATTGACGTGGAGCTAGCTGAGGACCACCCGCAGAGCACAGCGCCCAGAGCCCAACACCCGTCCAACTAGAAAGCTCTTCCTTTATTCTTAGTCACACACTTCTGGGTCGGGGCCAGGGACTATCTAATGTGATGATGAATGTTAAAACAGTTTGTCCTCTTCATTTTCTTCAAGGTAATTTAAGTTATTAAGCATGTTTCATAAGACTGAATAGTTTAACAGATCTACATTTGGAACTATTCTGTTTCCGAGCCTAAGCAAGTGGACATTCGCTCAGGTATCCTGACTGGGTTATACAGTTATACAACTATGTTCTCCTGATCAGGTGTTTTGCAGGGAGTATTGTGCTAGCTAGTCCCACTTTAGAGGTGTTCTAGCGCTGTTATGTGTTGTTTGTGGTGGAATCATTTCAAAATGACCTGCATCCCTCGCAGAGAGATACTTTCTTGCTTGGGATCTTGCATTGTTAGCACTCAAACACAGGGGGAGATAATTGTCATTACCTTCAATGACCACAGTTTGAGTAGCAGTCGTGACACCAACACTGCTGAACACAGTTACCCTGTTGTTCACCTTTGCAACAAAGGCTGGCATGTCATACACATCCTCACAGCATCAGTATTCAAAATGACACAGACAGGAAGCAATTTTCTGAAATGACTGTTCCACCTCCTTGCTTAAGTATGACATTAGGAATTTCACATTGTGTGTGTATCTTTTCCTTTCAACATGTCACATTTTATGTCCTGTCTTTCTTAATTTCCCTCAAATCTTAACCTTTACCTTCCCCTCTCTCAACCCCCTGATTCACCTCCTAAAACGATCTTTCGCTCTTTTTCCCCTCAGTCTCCCCTCAGGATTTATTGTTCTCCACGTCTCCTCCACTCMTATTTTCCCAGCTGTTCTCTAACATTAAATGTTTTAACTCTGGTGAATATTTCATAGCTGTACATCTGTGTTTACAAGTTCAGGACAGACCAGAAAGACATAAAGTACTTGAAGACACCATTTAGACTACGCCACTAAACTCAGGGAATACTCCATCACTCTCACCCCAAGCTTCCAGATAAAACATTTATCATAATCCTAACTCTACATCCTAATCCTAATCCTTGGGTGTAATCCTAAATCTTTTCTTTTGTCCCTTTCATTAAAAAAATTATTGTAATCCATGTTCCCTATAATACTGATACAAGAACTCAGATCTCAGATCAAGACTGGGTTGGTAAGGGCACGCTGTTGACACTGAATGTAAAAAACATTAGGAACACCTTACTAATACTGAGTCGCACATCCTTTTGCCCTCAGAAAGCCTTGATTCGTTGGGGCATGGYCTCTACAAGGTGTCGAAAGGGTTCCACAGGGAAACTGGCCCATTTTGACACCAAGTTGTGCTTCCCACAGTTGTGTCAAGTTGGCTGGATGTTATTTGGGTGGTGGACCATTCTTGGTACACACGAGAAATGGTTGAGCGTGAAAAACCCAGCAGCACTGCAGTTCTTGACACACTCAAACTGGCACGCCTGGCACCTACTACCATACCTGGTTCAAAGGCACTTAAATCTTTTGTCTTGCCCATTCACCCTCTGAATGGCACACATACACAATTCATGTCGCAAGGCTTAAAAATCCTTCTGTAGCCTGTCTCCTCCCCTTCATCTACACTGATTAAAGTGGGTTTAACAAGAGGCATCGATATGGGATCATAGCTTTCACCTGGATTCACCTGGTCAGTCTACAGTATGTCACGGAAAGAGCAGGTGTTCCTAATGTTCCTAATGTACAGTGTATCTCCCTAAAGAGTACATAATATACTATTCCTGACCTGTGTGCCTGCCATTCATGTGTAAGGAGACCTGTAAACAACATATGTCATGTATGTTAAATGATGTTTTATGAATGTTATGGGGGATGAAAGTTTGAGCCCGTTTTCTGCAGCAGGAAAATAATCCTGCAGCAACAGAAAATGTGAATCATTATGTGGACATTTTTGTAGGGGTTGATGCATTTTTCATGAGAGAAAATAAATTCTGACATTTCTAAGTGGAAATGACAATCTTTAGAAGCCTTTTTAAATCTCAAATACGCTTTGCAAGTTTTAATTTCCTGCTGTGCAGAAAAATTCTCAGCAACAAAAGAATGAGGAAATTAAGATCCTACATCTGTAGAGATGCAGTTTGCTTTTCTCTGCCTCCATGTATGATGCATTCTCTCCCTCCATCTTACAGTACACGGTCTAACCTTACTCCATCACTCCAAGCTCTGCTGACAGACCTCACCCCCCACTGAGAGGACAACTTTGCAGATGGACTCCCATGCTGAGTGGACAAGACTGTGTAGCGTGATGCTCACCACCACTGACCACCATACTCTAACACAGGGTCAGCTGAAATATTTGTACATAGCTTTGTCTCAACGTACAGTCTGTTTTTCTCAGGAGGAACAGCCATGTCCCTTTGTGCTGCTAAAGCAGTGTYCTCTGAAAGAGCAGTTTTGTGTTTTGCTGGGTGGGGTGTGCGGGTTCAGATGGAGAGCTGGGCACAAGGACCCACGTCAAACACACGCTGTCCATTAAGAGCCCCCAACAGCCTTCCACTCTACTGCCATCACACACGCTACACTGAACCGCCCAGACATGACAGGAGACATGGGGAGAGAGGAGGGGGAATGCAGGGAACAGGTGCAGGACTGGGGGTGGTGATGGTAGCAGCAGAAGTCCCCTCTCTCCCCCCTCCACAGTCACAAAAATAACATTCACTGAGGACCAGGTCCAACGGGGAGGGTAGAGGGCACAATAACAGATGATTTTATGATTCACTAAGTGTGTAGATTAAAGAAAATTCCCTTCAACTTGCTTACCTTACCCTATGTGCATACAAGTGTTTGTGTGTGTGTTGGTGTGTGCTGAATCGCATGTTGAGCTGGGAGGCTCCTCTGTAACTGACTGTAAAGTGCCCTCCACACTAAGACACGATGCAACAACACAGAGACAGTTATCACTGGCATCCTCAGTCTAAGGAGTTGGTGCTGCCCTCATTACATACAACTTACTATACTCTTATTGTGTGTCAACAACCAAATCTCTTCTAGGTAGATGTTGCCATCCATGCAGCTGACAGCAGGTCAGTGTTAATTATAGCTCAGCTACAGACTACAGTAGAGTTGGCAGGGCTGTGGTCTAATCCTGATCTCAGGCCTGTGCCAGACAAACAGGTGAGCTGAATGGAGATAGATTGATTGAAGAAAAATATACGCTTAATTTTCTTCAATCCTTCTCTCTCTTTCTCTTCATTTCTTTCATAAGATCCATCTCAACATCTATCAGACTCACATGTCGAATAGCTAGCAACATTAGAGATAATATGTTTTGCCCATTCTGCCAGCCAGAAGCTGATCATGTGACTATTTGACAGCGCAGAAAATAGTCCATAGAAACGTGTGTGTGTGTGAGAGTGTGTGAGAGTGTGTGAGAGTGTG
>NC_036860.1:3457772-3459587 GCF_002910315.2 Salvelinus sp. IW2-2015
TTTGTAGCTGACATCTTATTTCCCATAATTTGCACAATAATTCCAATTCAAATCTACAATGTGATTTTCTGGATTTTCTTTTCTCATTTTGTCTGTCATAGTTAAGTGTATATGATGAAAATGACAGGCTCTCTTCATTTTTTAAGTGGGAGAACTTGCAACAATTGGTTGACTAATACTTTTTGCCCACCTGTACCACTGTATGGTGTTTCCACATGTTTTGAAACACATTTAATCCCAAATGAGGTATTATAAAAGAAACACTAAAAGGATGGGGAACTTTGACAAAGTGATACTAAGAGACCACATTCACAGAAGATTTATTGACAGCTGGCTACAGCGACAACAATCACCCACTTCTCTTTCATATCGTCTGAGATCCCTAAAGATTGGAAGCTGCCGCGGTCATCCCCCTCTTCAAAGGGGGAGACACTCTAGACCCAAACTGTTACAGACCTATATCTATCCTGCACAGCCTTTCTAAAGTCTTCGAAAGTCAAGTTAACAAACAGAACTCTGACCATTTCGAATCCCACCGTACCTTCCCCGCTATGTAATCTGGTTTCCGAGCTGGTCATGGGRGCARCTCAGCCACGCGCAAGGTCCTAAACGATATCATAACCGCCATCGATAAAAGACAGTACTGTGGAGCTGTCTTCATCGACCTGGCCAAGGCTTTTGACTCTGTCAATCACCGTATTCTTATCGGCAGACTCAACAGCCTTTGTTTCTCAAATGACTACCTCGCCTGGTTCACCAACTACTTCTCAGATAGAGTTCAGTGTGTCAAATTGGAGGGCCTGTTGTCCGGACCTCTGGCAGTCTTTATGGGGGTGCCACAGGGTTCAATTCTCGGGCTGACTCTTTTCTCTGTATATATCAATGATGTCGCTCTTGCTGCTGGTGATTCTCTMATCCACCTCTACGCAGACGACACCATTCTGTATACTTTTGGCCCTTCTTTAGACACTGTGTTAATTAACAAACCTCCAGACAAGCTTCAATGCCATACAACACTCCTTCCGTGGCCTCCAACTGCTCTTAAATGCTAGTAAAACTAAATGCATGCTCTTCAACCGATCGCTGCCCACACCCGCCCGCCCGACTAGCATCACTACTCTGGACGGTTCTGACTTAGAATATGTGGACAACTACAAATACCTAAGTGTCTGGTTAGGTTACGGCACCGTACATTCACTGCTCCCGCCAACCAGGACTCTATTACAGCCGGTCCAGAGAAGGTCCTAAATAATGTCAAAGACTCCAGTCACCCAAGTCATAGACTGTTCTCTCTGCTATCCATGGCTAGCAGTAGCGATGCACCAAGTCTGGAACAAAAGACCATGAACAGCTTCTACCCCCAAGCCATGAGACAACTAACTAGTTAGTCTGGCTAGCTATTTGGTAACTTTTAACTATCTGCATCAACACAACTTTTTTTGACTCATCTCATACACTGCTGCTACTTTTATCTATCATCATATCACTTTATTACTAGTATATGTACATATCTACCTCAATTACCTCGTACCCCTGCACATCGACTCAGTAATTGTACCCCGTATATATAGCCAAGTTATCGTTACTCATTGTGATATTTACTATATTATATTACGGTTTTACTTTTCTATGTTTCTCTATTTTCTTTCTCTCTGCATTGTTGGAATGGACACGTAAGTAATCATCACTGGTATCTGCACCTTGTTTACGAAACGTGACGAATAAATTGTATTTGATGATTTGATTGTAGAATGTAGATCCTCTCTTTACACTACACAAGTATCTCTCCTGGACCTAGATTGTATCAAGAGAGCC
>NC_036860.1:3464520-3474845 GCF_002910315.2 Salvelinus sp. IW2-2015
GACTAGCATCACTACTCTGGACGGTTCTGACTTAGAATATGTGGACAACTACAAATACCTAAGTGTCTGGTTAGGTTGTAAACTCTCCTTCCAGACTTACACTAAGTCGAAATTAAGTATAGAATTGGCTTCCTATTTCGCAACAAAGCCTCCTTCACTCATGCTGCCAAACATACCCTCGTAAAACTGACTACCCTACCGATCCTAGACTTCGGCTTTGTTACCAAAGCCCCATATACTACCCACCACTGCGACCTGTATGCTCTCGTTGGCTGGCCCTCGCTTCATATTCGTCACCAAATCCACTGGCTCCAGGTCATCTATAAGTCTTTGCTAGGTAAAGCCCCACCTTATCTCAGCTCACTGGTCACCATAGCAGCACCCACCTCTAGCACATGCTCCAGCAGGTATATTTCACTGGTCATCCCCAAAGCCAACGCCTCATTTGGCCGCCTTTCCTTCCAGTTCTCTGCTGCCAATGACTGGAACGAATTGCAAAAATCACTGAAGCTGGAGACTTATATATCCCTCACTAACTTTAAGCATCAGCTGTCAGAGCAGCTTACCGATCACTGCACCTGTACACAACAAATCTGAAAATAGCCCACCCAACTAACTCGTCCCCATATTGTTATTTAGTTTTGCTCTTTTGCACCCCAGTATCTCTACTTGCACATCATCATCTGCACATCTATCACTCCAGTGTTAATGCTAAATTGTAATTATTTCGCCACTATTGCCTATTTATTGCCTTTACCTCCCTAATCTTACTACATTTTCACACGCTGTACATAGATTTTTCTATTGTGTTTATGACTGTACGTTTGTTTATCCCATGTGTAACTCTGTGTTGTTGTTTTTGTCGCACTGGTTTGCTTTATCTTGGCCAGGTCGCAGTTGTAAATGAGAACTTTTTCTCAACTGGCCTACCTGGTTAAATAAAGGTGAAATAAAAAAATGAATAAAAAACTTCCTGAATGCAAAATGGTAGAATGCTCCAATCAGGAATGCTTTAGAGCCTCTTTGATAACACAAACTAGGTCCAGGAAAGATACTCAGTGTAGTGTAAAGAGATGGATCTAGATTCTAATCAACTCAAATCATCAAATACAATTTCATTCGTCACGTACTTCGTAAACAACAGGTGCAGATTAACAGTGAAATGATTACTTACGTGTCATTCCCAACCATGCAGAGAGAAAGAAATTAGAGAAACAATAGAAAAGTTGAACACGTAATAATAAAAGTAATAATAAATACACAATGAGTAACGATAACTTGGCTATATATACGAGGTAGAATTACTGAGTCGATGTGCAGGGGTACGAGGTAATTGAGGTAGATATGTACATATAACTAGTAATAAAGTGATATGATGATAGATAAAAGTAGCAGCAGTGTATGAGATGAGTCAAAAAAAGTTAGTGCAAAAAGCGTTGATGCAGATAGTTAAACAGTTAACTAAATAGCTAGCCAGACTAACTAGTTAGTTGTCTCATGGCTTGGGGGTAGAAGCTGTTCATGGTCTTTTGATTCCAGACTTGGTGCATCGCTACTGCTAGCCATGCGATAGCAGAGAGAACAGTCTATGACTTGGGTGACTGGAGTCTTTGACATTATTTAGGACCTTCCTCTGAAACCGGCTGGTATAGAGGTCCTGGTTGGCAGGGAGCCAGTGATGTACTGGGCCGTACACACTATCCTCTGTTGCGCCTTGCCGTCGCATATCAAGCAGTTGCCATACCAAGCGGTGATGCAGCTCGTCAACATGCTCTCAATTTAAATCTCTCTTTAAGAGATGTCTCCCACACTACCTCCAGAGGTAGTGCGGAAGAAATCTACACCACATACCGCCCTCTGAGTGGTACAGTGTAAAGACAACAGCTCTCCCACACCACATGTCCATGCAAGAATTACCTTAATTACCCTAATACCAGTAGGCAGCATTCTTGCTTTGTTAGCCAAATTCGTGAATCATTGCATTAATCAAGTCTGCAACACTATGTGCAATATGGTTTAGATGAGAAGCTCCTGTATAGTTTGAATTGCTATCCTCATTTTGTTTGTCCATATACTATGACATTAACAGTATGCTAATAGCTACACTCACACATGAAGCAGGAATGTGGCTTTGGTCACACCACATCAAAGGCTNTTGTTTGTCCATATACTATGACATTAACAGTATGCTAATAGCTACACTCACACATGAAGCAGGAATGTGGCTTTGGTCACACCACATCAAAGGCTTGTGTAAATAGAAAAGTTGCTAATCTGATAGATCTCACTAGACATATTTTACTAAATGTAAATCCACCTTTAATATACACTCCCCTATGTATTTATTCATATTTATTTTGACAGTGAAGCTAAAACGTTTAATTTGGCTCTATTCTCTGGCATTTTTTATTTGAAATAAAATGTTTAATACAAGGCAACAGTACAGGATGTCACCTTTATTTAGAATTAAAGGCACACCTAACCAGCATGGCTACCACAGCATTCTGCAACGACACGCCATGCCACCTGGTTTGCGCTTAGTGGGTCTATCATTTGTTTTTTCAACAGGACAATAACCCAAAACACACCTCCAGGTTGTGTAAGGGTTATTTGACCAATAAGGAGAGCGATGGAGCGCTGCATCAGACGACCTAGCCTCCACAATCACCCGACCTCAACCCAATTGAGATGGTTTGGGATGAGTTTGACCGCAGAGTGAAGGAAAAGCAGCCAATAAGTGCTCAGCATATGTAGGAACTCCTTCAAGACTGTTGGAAAAGCATTCCAGGTGACTACCTCATGAAGCTGGCTGAGAGAATGCCAAGAGTGTGCAAATCTGTCATCAAAGCAAAGGGTGGCTACTTTGAAGAATCTAAAATACATTTTTATTTGTTTAACACTTTTTTGGTTACTACATGATTCCATGTGTTATTTCATAGTTTTGATGTCTTCACTATTATTCTACAATGTAGCCGGGGTAGGCTGTCATTGTAAAAAATAATTTGTTCTTAACTGACTTGCCTAGTAAAATAAAGGTAAAATGTGAAGGCATCATAAGTTTTTTGACAAATTCACTTAGAGTGCATTAAGGAAAATATTTAGACCCCTTGAATTTTTCAAAATMTTGTTATGTTACAGCCTTATTCTAAAATTGATTAAATCATTTCCCCCCCTCATCAATCTACACACAATACCCCATAATGACAAAGCAAAAACAGGTTTTTAGAATTTTTTTAATATAAAAAACTGAAATATGACATTTGCATAAGTATTCAGACCCTTTACTCAGTACTTTGTTGAAGCACCTTTGGCAGTGATTACAGCCTCGAGTCTTCTTGGGTATGATGCTACAAGCTTGGCACATCTGTATTTGGGGAGTTTCTCCCATTCTTCTCTGCAGATCCACTCAAGCTCTGTAAGGTTGCACAGCTATTTTCAGGTCTCTCCAGAGATGTTCGATCAGGTTCAAGTCCGGGCTCTGGCTGGGCCACTCAAGGACATTCAGAGACTTGTCCCGAAGCCACTCTTGGCTGTGTGCTTAGGGTCGTTGTCCTGTTAGAAGGTGAACCTTCGCTCTGGAGCAGGTTTTTAATCAAGGATCTCTCTGTACTTTGCTCCGTTCATCTTTCCCTCGATCCTGACTAGTCATCCCTACAGGATGATGCTGCCACCACCATGCTTCATCGTAGGGATAGTGCCAGGTTTCCTCCAGAGGTGACACTTGGCATTCAGGCCAAAGAGTTCAATCTTGGTTTCAACAGACCAGAGAATCTTGTTTCTCATGTTCTGAGAGTCTTTAGGTGCCTTTTGGCAAACTCTAAGTGGGCTGTCATGTGCCTTCTCCTGAAGAATGGTTTCCGTCCGGCCACTCTACCATCAAGGCCTGATTGATGGAGTGCTGCAGAGATGGTTGTCCTTCTGGAAGTTTCTTCCATCTCCACAGGGGAACTCTGGAGCTCTGTCAGAATGACCATTGAGTTCTTGGTCACCTCCCTGACAAAGGCCCTTCTCCACGCAATTMCTCAGTTTGGCTGGGCGGCCAGCTCTAGGAATAGTCTGGTGGTTCCAAACTTCTTCCATTTAAGAGTAATGGAGACCATTGTGTTCTTGGGGACCTTCAATGCTGCAGACATTTTTTGGTACCCTTCCCCAGATCTGTGCCTCGACATAATCCTGTCTCGGAGCTCCACGGACAATTCCTTCAACCTCATGACTTGGTTTTTGCTCTGACATGCACTGTCAACTGTGGGACCTTATATAGACAGGTGTGTGCCTTTCCAAATCATGTCCAATCAATTTAATTTACCACAGGTGGACTCCAATCAAGTTGTAGAAACATCTCAAGGACGTTTKATTCCTAACAAGCAATGATTACATCAAGCTTGTGACTACAAACTTGTTGGATGTATTTGCTGTTTGTTTTGGTTCGGTTTCAGATAATTTTTTGCCCAATAGAAATGAATGGTAAATAATGTATGGTGCCAATTTGGAGTAATTTTATTCTAAATAAGAATCAAATATGTTTTTCCGACCACTTCTACATTAATGTGGATGCTACCATGATTACGGATAATCATAAATGAATCKTGAATAATGATGAGTGAGAAAGTTACAGAAGCACAAAGGCCACACCCACAATACATAGTTTTTGGAGGGCATGATATTTATGCCTCTGTACCTTTCTCACTCATKATTATTCAGAATTATTTCCATGAAACACTTATATTGGGTACAACATAATCTGAAACAAAAGCAAAACAAACAATGAATTTGTCCAAATACTTCTGAAATAGGGACCTCCGAATCTCAAAGTATTTTCACCAGTCATTCATGCTTCTCTCATTATTTAACTTGAACAACTACTTTCCRTTCCACAGTGCAGAGCTGCTGAAAACACTGTGCTGTAGCTACCTCAAGCTGGGCTGGCTGGCTGGCTGAGTGCTGAGTGCATTCRCCCTGCTTTGATTCAGAGGCCAAAACATAAAGCAGGGGCAGCTCTTTAATGGACATTTACTAGATGGCAACCAAAGGAAAAGTCATTTTTTCTTTGTGTCTTAGCGCTCCAGCTGATAACAGCACTCTAAAAAAAATGTGTGTGTGTGTGTGTGTGTGTGTGTGTGTTCTTTGTGCACTTCACTTGAAAGACTCTCTCCGACAGGTGTGATTACACAAGTGTTACCTACCATCACACACTGGGGTTATTTTTAGAGACGGAGGAAGCAAAAGAGAAGGAAAGATGTTCTTTCACCTATTTCAAGTGTTAATGAGGCTGTGTGTGTGTGTGTGTGTGTGTGTGTATGTGTGTGTGTGTGCGTTCTTCTGAACATTAATTACAATTCTATGAAAATCAAGGCAACTCCTTTTCAAATTGACAAATGTGGAATTTTCATTACAGTAAATTGTCACCATTACCATTCCTTGTCCTTACTGTGAATAAACCAACACAACAAAACTGAGCTTCATTGGCTAAATTCAACATTAGCAGAATATAAAGACATATTGACTCTGGTTAGACACACAAAACCCCAACGAAACAGTGTTACTGAGCTTCCAAAAGCAGCTCTGAAAGCCTTAACAGTACATCAACAGTGCCCTCTGGTGGGTATAGAGTCCTCGCATGAAACGCCAAGGGGAATGGTCCATCACACTGCATGTGGTGAGAGATAGATGATGCCCACACAAACACAATTATGAGTACTGCTCATGCCAAAGACAAACACCCCTGCAGTCAAGGAAATCTCCAACATCACAATGATTCTGACTCATAACCATTCAGTCCATAACAGTGGCTGAGAAAAGTGGGACATGTTCGATAAGAGGCTAAAGCACATAATGTATAACAGAATGGGTCATTTTCAAGTCCAAATAAAACATTTGAAAAATTGAGAGTAAAACAGGTTATCGTTGCTTTTAATGTTAGAGTAGAGTGTGTGTAGAGCATATTATTTTACTATTTATTTTTGTTCATTGAAGGTGATGTTTCCAACTATTAGGTTATTCCTGCTTCCACATTACAGCTGCAGTCATTATACAAAACACATTCCTACACTTCATAAACGGAATCTGTGACAACCCATACATGGTCCTGTGTGGACAGGACATATCAATATTAGGTCACATGATGCACCACACACCCCAATCACATGACACCGGCTGTCCAATAGCAGTACATCCAAAGCTAGCAGAGGGGCTTGTATTTCCTCCTCCATTGGTCTGGATAACTGTTTATGTTAATGTGGCCTTTARAACCCCAAAGCTGTGTTCTCTGCTACACCTGATTACTTATCCACACAGTGGATTATTTCCTAAAAGCATGTCTATGTTCTGACAATGCCATTTCCATGCATCTTTTGTATCAACCCAGTGCTGAGAGAAACTGACCTGTATAAGCGCTATTGATGTTGAAATTCACATTCAGAAAAAAGAGACAAAAGGAGGTATCTATATCTAACAAATATCTATGACTTTCAGGGAGGGAGGGAGAGAGAGACAGAGAGAGAGAGAGAGAGAGGCTATAGCCTGCATAAGAGGGTAGGTAGTGGATGAAAGGAGGCAGAAGAGAGAGAGACAGAGAGAAAATGAATCCAACTGATTGGTTTCCATGGAAACGGGCTGATGAGGTGTGAGTCTAAATAAAAGAGCAGGTCCTGGCTCAGTCTAAATCACTGTCTGTCTGTGACACACCGCTGGGGAGGGGAGGGGGACGGGGAGAGGGTCAGGGGAGAGGGACAGAGGAGCTAAAATGGTTGGGTCTCAGTCAGACCACACTGTCACATCTTCTGCACTCACTCACTGCTACCTCATATATTGCACATTATGATTTCACAAATCCCACATATCACTACAACTGTACTGAATACCACAAGGTCTTACATTCAATATAATATAGCACTTCATTCCTTCTTTTTTTTCACCTTCCATGTCATACATCACACCTCACATATAGACCTCCATATTTCGCATGACACAGAACACCTTGTACCTCAAATATCACCTATTCCACCTCACATTAAATATGTGCGAGGGATGGCACAGTGGACTAAGGGAGTGCTTTTATTGTGGACCATAATCTAGCAGCAGAGACCTTCAATACCCTCTGAGTAATGTAGCTCCCACAGCAATACGGGACACGCCTACGGGAGAGACCCTGTCCTGTGTGTGTGCGCGCTGTAGTCGTAATGTGAGTCTATGTGGTGTCTGTGTGTGTGGTGTGCGCGCCTGTAGTCTGTATGTGAGTCTGTTGTGTGTGTGTGTGTGTGTGTGTGTGTGTGTGTGGTGTGTGTGTGTTGTGTGTTGTGTGTGTGTGTGTGTGTTGTGTGTGTGTGTGTGTTGTGTGTGTGTGTGTGTGTGTGTGTGTGTGTGTGTGTGTGTGTGTGTGTGTGTGTGTGTGTGCCTGACAGTGTGTGCAGAGATCAGTAACTATACAAAACACAGTTAGCTGTGATATCACTAAATATTCAATGGATCAAGATGCAAAGACTCATATAAACAGTAAGCAGAGATCACATATTGTAGCAGTGTGAAAACGGGAAGCGCCATCTGAACGATTACATACTAAAACTAATTTTATACCATGTCCACGTTACTGTCTAGCCATGCAGAGAAGCGTGGAGTGTGGTGGATGTGTGTTGAGCTGACAATATTTATAACATTTCACTGAAGCTAAAGATGAGAAAGTGTTCCCTGGTGGTGGAAGCAGACAACAGCCAATTGAGGTCAGTAGTAGAATGAATGGAGCTCATTGAGCTCTGAGAGGAGCGGAGGGGGGTGAGAAACTGAATATGGGGAAGGTTAAGGATATGGAAATCCCATAAAGAGATATCATCAAAACAGCATGAGAGGCCCTACTGGAGGGTATTTCATCAGCTCCTCCCAGTAGTGTCATTTTGCCATCAGGAAAAGAAGCATGGGACGTCACTCACAAACAAGAAGCAGGGAACGATGGAGCTGCTGCTCTTCAAACCCGGCTTCTCCTCCTCCGCCGCCATCATTCTCTCGTTCTCTCTCTCCTGCCTTCTCTCGTTCTTTCTCTCCTGTCCTCTCTCCAGCACTCTCTCTCTCCTCACACCTGTGAAGGAAAGAGCATTCCAGGTCAGTAAGAGTTGTCTTGATCTAAAGGTCAGCTTGAGGCCAAGCTTAAAGTATAACATAAAGTTTTATCCCATGACAAGAATGTAGCGTTGGATGGAACAATGGGTCTTGGTGTTCTTATACAGAATAACAATTTTGTTTACATGTTACCTCTGTGGCCATGAGACAAAGTGCAAAGAACCCCCCCCCACCCCCCACCCACACACTCCTTCCCACTCTCCCCGACACACACAAAGAAACAACTAAATAGTATCAAATAAGCCTATCAGTGTGCTGTAATGAGCCTTTCCCTCAGTCCTGATGAGTCAGTGCTGAAATMAAAATACAGATTGTGTCTAACACTGAATGCCACTATAATGAATGGAAACTTTATGAGCTAGAATAAACATAAATCCAGCCAATACACAACATGGAAATAGCATATCTTAATGATGCATGCTACAAAGTAGTCTTAGATTAGAAATATGCTCTTGACATTTGCATAATCACATTTATGTTCACATCTATACTGAATTAGATTATATTCCAACCAAGGCACAACTCTCTGTCTGCATGTCTTTTTCAATGTCATGTCTACACGCTTTACACGGCAGGTAAAGGTGCTCTGGAGCGGCTAGATGTTCTTTACCATTCAGCCATCAGATTTACATTTACATTTACATTTAAGTCATTTAGCAGACGCTCTTATCCAGAGCGACCAATGCTCCTTATAGGACACATCACTGCACTCTATACTCCTCTGTAAACTGGTCATGTCTGTATACCCGTCGCAAGACCCACTGGTTGATGCTAAAACCCTCTTAGACCTCACTCCCCCCTATCTGAGATATCTACTGCAACCCTCATCCTCCACATATAACACCCGTTCTGCCAGTCACATTCTGTTAAATGTTCCCAAAGCACACACATCCCTGGGTAGCTCCTCTTTTCAGTTTGCTGCAGCTAGCGACTGGAAAGAGCTGCAACAAACACTCAAACTGGACAGTTTTATCTCAATCTCTTCATTCAAAGACTCAATCTTGGACACTCTTACTGACAGTTGTGGCTGCTTTGCGTGATGTATTGTTGTCTCTACCTTCTTGCCCTTTGTGCTGTTGTCTGTGCCCAGTAATGTTTGTACCATGTTTTGGGCTGCTACCATGTTCTTGTCATGTTGTGTTGCTACCATYGTGTGTTGTAATGTGTTGCTGCCTTGCTATGTTGTTGTCTTAGGTCTCTCTTTATGTAGTGTTGTGTTGTCTTTATTTGTGTTTTGTCCTATATTTAATCACAATCCCTGTCCCCGCAGGAAGCCTTTTGCCTTTTGGTAGAATAAGAATTTGTTCTTAACTGACTTGCCTAGTTAAATAAAGGTGAAATAAAATATCCCCAGCAGAATTAGCTTGAGCGGAAGAATACAACACGCTAGCCTTATCGGTTCAAGGCAAGGCTAAGGGACAGATAGGAACAATGCAAACTGGACATTGTGCCCAGTCAGTGAACAGTCCTACTTTATCTTCCTCAACAAATCTCTCTCTCCTCCTCTCTCTCCTCTCGCGTCCACCCTAAGTTCTACAAAATACACACTCTTGTCTATCGGTTGTTAGCACACATATGGACACCAAAAGTGTTTTCTCTTACAGACACTGTCATCTCAAGCCAACACCTGTCTGACTGCTCCCATCCCTCTCCTGACATCACTGATCTAGGGGACGTTAGATACCTCTTGGCCGTCCCTCGAGCTGCATACAACTTCCCATGTGGGGACTAGTAGAGCAGGATACCATAATATCCTGGATGATTTTCCCTTACTGGGGCCTCAGATTGTTCACTACAGTACAAAATGTTCCTGCGAGCCACTCAAAAGAAGAGAGAGCAGAGAGAAGAAGAGAAGCTTTCTAAAAGCAGCCCGCTTGCGTTGCTCTCTGCAGCTAAGACCGCCAGTCTCATTCGTTATCATCCTCACAGCGTTTCTCCTCCTACATCCTCGCTGACTGACTGGTCAGGTGTGGGGAGAAAGCGAACTTTCCAGCAACAACCTAATTCCCCAGAATAGGTAAATCTGCCACGCCCAGGAATGAAAACTCTACAGACAAGATGCCAAGCTATAGATCTCTTCAGATGAGTTCTGGTCCACGTCAGGTTGGATGCGCGTAAAAGGCCTGAGTTCCACCTGACCAGTCCTGACTAGCATAAGCCTAGATAGCGCCTGAAGTTTTAGTAAGAACTAAATTCCGAGCTCAGGAGACTGTTCA
>NC_036860.1:3477669-3487335 GCF_002910315.2 Salvelinus sp. IW2-2015
CTTTAGGATCTATTCCATTACTTTTTATCCTAAAAAACTCCCTAGGTCTTGCCGATGACAAGCATACCCATAACATGATGCAGCCACCACCATGCTTGAAAATATGAAGTGAAGTGATCTGTTGTGTTGAATTTGCCCCAAGCATAACGCTTTGTATTCTCACGATAATGTTTTTAATTTTGCAGTTTTACTTTAGTACCTTATTGCAAACAGAATGCATGTTTTGGAATATTTTTTACTCTGTACAGGCTTCCTTCTTTTCACTCTGTCATTTAGGATAGTATTTTGGAGTAGCTACAATCTTGTTGATCCATCCTCAGTTTTCTCCTATCATAGCCTTTAAACTCTGTAACTGTTTCAAAGTCACCTTTGGCCTCATGGTGAAATCCCTGAATCGTTTCCCTCCTCTCCAGCTACTGAGTTAGGAAGGTTGCCTGTATCTTTGTAGTGACTGGGTGTATTGATACACCATCCAAAGTGTAATTAATAACTTCACCATGCACAAAGGGATATTCAATGTCTGCTGTTTGTTTACCCATCTACCAATGGGTGCCCTTCTTTGTGAGGCATTGGAAAACCTCCCAAATGTATACACTAACTTATTTAGGCTTGCCATAACATAGGGGTTGAATACTTATTGACTCAAGACATTTCAGCTTTTCATTTTTAATWAATTTTTAAAACATATTTACACTTCGACATTTTGGGGTATTGTGTGTAGGCCAGTGACAATAAAATAAAATAAATCAATTTTAAATTCAGACTGTCACATAACAAAATGTAGAAAAAGTCAAGGGGTGGGAATACTTTGTGAAGGGCACTGTATATGGCAGTCTGGTTGATCCTTTCATCCTTGAATGTAGCCATCCCCCTGACACAGTACTACTCAGAGAGGTACAAGGTAGTAATACTTCAATGTGTTTGTCCTGACAGCCACTGCGCATTACAAATGCATCGCGCCTCCATACTCCTGTTTCTATCCTGTGCTGCTGAATACTCTCCTATGACCAATCACGTTCAAAGAGATCAGTCCAAGTCCCTTTAATCACTGTACTGTTGTCTTGGTGCATTTCCAAGGTGTGTGTAGTTAGCATGCAGGATGGTAGTATGTTGAGTGTGTGTGCCTTGCTCTTGACAGACATGTTTCACTCAAACCAGACCACATGCTGAATCTGCAGATATCCTGTGTCCAGAATGCATGAACACACACACACACACACACCACACACACACCTTCACTTACATGCGGTAATAACCCCCCCACCCCCCCACCCCCCGCCCCCCCGCAAGAGAGACAATCCCACTTCACGCTATTAATAGGGCGGTGGAGGGTGTAGGTAGGGGACCCTTATGGATTTCAGAACGCTAGGTTATTAGAGCTTCCCTTTGGGGAATACCACGGTGAAACACTCCTCTTCTCCTCACCTCCACATAAACACCAAAACACTCTCATTTGCCTCTCTGCATCACACCACAATCTGAACCATTGACATACAACGCAATGCTAYCATGCTAATGCTCCTCATACTGCAACCCATGCAGACAGAGGAGAGGAYAACCCATCACCCCCTCCCTCTTACCTTAGACACCTCGCTGCTGCCTAGCTCCTCTGTTGCAGTGGCACAAGATTCCTACGCGGAGGCCATGTCAGATGAGGGAAAGTGTTGTGAAAATCTCCCCACCCAGCTGCCTCTCTATCTCTTCTCTTCTTCTTCTCTCCTCCTCCTGCTCCAGAGTGAAGTGTGGTACCGGAGCTCCTCAGACAGACACTCACACACGCGCGCACGGAGATAAAGCACGCCAGCGACTCCCCAGCCCTCCTCACACACTCGACACACTCCCCCTCTAATTAGCCACTTCAAATAAGCAGCCTGGGTTAATCAATTAAGTGGCGGGAATTACTGCATGTGCTGTCTTCCAATACAGACCGAGAGGCAGCGTGTGTGGAAGATTGTGTATTCGTGTGTGAGTAAGAGAGAGAGCGGGAATGGTGGTATCTGTGCCGCTAGAGAGAAGCTCATTTGTATTCAAAACTGTTTCCTTCCATCCTCTCTCTCTCTGTCCTCCCTTCTCTCTCGCAGTGAATGAGGGAGGGGGGATGTAAAACCCAAACAGAGTGGTGTGTGTGAGAGAGAGAGAGGATGGAGGGAGGGAGGGGATGTAAACCACAAAGAGTGGTGTGTGGGGAGAGAGGAGAGGGATGGAGGGAGGAGGGGATGTAAAACCCAAACAGATGGTGTGTGTGAGAGAGAGAGAGGGATGGGAGGGGGGAGGATGTAAAACCCAAACAGAGTGGTGTGGTGTGAGAGAGAGAAGGATGGAGGGAGGGAGGGAGGGAATGTAAAACCCAAACAGAGTGGTTGTGTGTGTGAGAGAGAGATGGGGCGAGGGAGGAGGGAGGGAGGTGTGAACAGCAAACAGAGTGGTGTGTGTTGTGAGAGAGGAGAGGATGGAGGGAGGGAGGGGATGTAAACCCCAACAGAGTGGTGTGTGTGTGAGAGAGAAGGGAGGGATGGAGGGAGGGGGGATGTAAAACCAACAGAGTGGTGTGTGTGTGAGAGAGAGAGGAGGGAGGAAGGAGGGGGATGTAAACCAAACAGAGTGGTGTGTGTGAGAGAGAGAGAAGGGATGGAGGGAGGGAGGGGATGTAAAACCCAAACAGAGTGGTGTGTGTGAAAGAGAGAGGGGAGGGATGGAGGGAGGGGATGTACAACCAAACAGAGTGGGTGTGTGTTGAGAGATGAGAGGGATGGAGGGGATGTAAACCCAAACAGAGTGTGTGTGTGTGAGAGAGAGAGGAGGAGGGAGGAGGGAGGGAGGGGATGTAAAACCCAAACAGAGGATGGTGTGTGTGAGAGAGAGAGGATGGATGGAGGGAGGGAGGGGATGTAAAACCCAAACAGAGTGGTGTGTGTGAGAGAGAGAGGGGGGATGGAGGGAGGGGAATGTAACCCAAACAGAGTGGTGTGTGTGTGTAGAGAGAGAGGGATGGAGGGGATGTAAAAAACCACCCAAACAGAGTGTGTGTGTGTGAGAGAGAGAGGGGATGGAGGGAGGAGGGATGTAAAACCCAAACAGAGTGGTGTGTGTGAGAGAGAGAGGGAGGGCATGGGAGGGAGGGAGGGGATGTAAACCAAACAGAGTGTGTGTGTGAGAGAGACGAGAGGGTGAGAGGGGGGGATGGAGGCTCAGGATGTGCCTCTGTGTCGGGCTGTCAGCCGCCCTTGCCTCCCGGGCACACAATCCCATGAATACATGGCGCTACGTTGATCTAGTGCTGGTTGCGGGTTTAATACTCAGGTCCAGGACTAGCTAAGAGATAGGGGGCTGGCTCGCCTTGGTTGCACTGGTTACTCGGACAGGGTCAGACAGCCAGCACGGGGGAACTGTTATATGTGAGGGAGAATCAGAGTGTGTGTAGGCAAATTGAGAGAGAGAGAGAGAGAAGAGAGAGAGAGAGGAGAGAGAGACAGAGAGAGAGAGAGAGAGAGAGAGAGGAGAGACGAGAGAGAGAGAGGAGAGAGAGAAGATGAGCAGAAGAGAGAGAGAGAGAAGAAGAAGAGAGAAGAGAGAGAGAGAGAGAGAGAGAGAGAGAGATAGAATTAAGACCACAACCAAATCATGAGAAAACAAAAAGATAATTACTTGACACACATTGGAAAGACGTTAAAACCTGCGCAAACTAGAATGCTATTTGGCCTAAACAGAGAGTACACAGTGGCAGAATAACCTGACACATGTGACTGGCCCAAAATTAAGGAAAGCTTTGAACTATGTAACAGACTCAGTGAGCATAGCCTTGCTATTGAGAAAGGCCGCCGTAGGCAGACCTGGCTCTCAAGAGAAGACAGGCTATGTGCACACTGCCCACAAAATGAGGTGGAAACTAAGCTGCACTTCCTAACCTTCTGCCAAATGTATGACCATATTAGAGACACATATTTCCCTCAGATTACACAGATCCACAAAGAATTCGAAAACAAACCACATTTTGATAAACTACCATATCTATTGTGTGAAATACCACACAGCAGAAATATTTGTGACCTGTTGCCACATGAAAAGGGCAACCAGTGAAGAACCAGTGAAGAACAAACACCATTGTAAATACAACCCATATTTATTTTTGTATTTATGTTTATTTATTCTCCCTTTTGTACTTGAACTATTTGCACATAATGACATTTGTAGTGTCTTTATTCTTCTTCTTTTGGAACTCTTGTGCGTGTAATGTTTACTGTAAATTTTTATTGTTTATTTCATTTTGGTGTATTATCTGCTTCTACAATACTAACGTATGTTTCTCATGCCAATAAAGCCCTTAAATMGAAGGGGGTCGACAATTTTCWWTTAAACGTAKCTTTATTTAACTAGGCAAGCCCCAGAGCGCCAGATCTTTGCAGTGTGATCACAAGTTAAGAACAAATTCTTATTTTCAATGACGGCCTAGGAACAGTGGGTTAACTGCCTTGTTCAGGGGCAGAACGACAGGTTTGTACCTTGTCAGCTCGAGGATTCGATCTTGCAACCTTTCTGGTTACTTGACCAACACTCTAACCACTAGGCTACGCTGCCGCCCGACATACATGTGCATGCCAAGGCTTATCACATTAACAATATCAATGCCACGCTCTGATATTCTTGATGGGGGCAGTCTGGCCTATTATTAATGTGTGTGTAACATTCCAGGGGAAGGGACTGTGGGCTATTGATGAAAGTACTCGTCAAACTTTGCTATGTGATCACACTGCAAAGATCTGGGGCTCACAGTTTCACTGCATGAAGAACGTCCTCATTCGGTAGCCAGCGGGGTTTTAATGCAGCCGCAGTCAGCTCACATCGGAATCATAGTACACGTCTTCTTAATAGACCCAATTCTGTCTAGTCTCAAAACCACAGCTTCTCACACATGCTCATTAGCACTTTGAAACATTGATTGGACAGTAGTGAGGAGCATCTTTTATTTAACCTTTATTTAACTAGGCAAGTCAGATAAGAACAAATTCTTATTTACAATGGCAGCCTACCCAAGGGCAAACAACGCTGGGCCAATTGTGCATCACCCTATGGACCTCCCAATCATGGCTGGTTGTGATACAGCCTGGAATCGAACCAGAGTCTGTAATGATGCCTCTGGCACTGAGATGCAGTGCCTTAGACCACCGCACCACTCAGGAGCCCAAATGCCTTGTGGCCAGAAAAGCTCTTGAGTTTTAGTGGGAGTGTTTATATGAGCAGAGGACCTCTAAGTGCTCCCCATTCCACCCTGAGGTGTTAAATGAATCAGCAGGTCAACCACGGGTAACTCCACAATGACTCACTCACCTTCATTAATATAGCATTACCACTGGGAGGCTGATAGGCATTAGCCACATTAGCTAACACACAGTGCTCTCTGTATAGTATCTGACCTATACACATACAGTATATAAATATGTACCTACAGCATAAATCAACACAGCCACTGGGGGTAACCCCTCTAGGCAAGCATAAAGCAATGCAAGACTGTTTATACTATTTGTAGTTGTGCATGGCCTGTATACAAACAATTATCATAATTGTGTTAACATTTTTTCTTTTTATGATTGTTTTTAAACTCGTTAGGAAGGGCTTGTAAGCATGTGATAAATAAAATAAAATTTGATTTAATCATAGCCATAGTAAGTCAGTTAATGGTCAAATATAAATGGGGACTATTATGTGGAGGTTAGGGCTGTACTAAAAGGATAGTTGCCCAGCTCTATAGCCCTAGTGTCACGTTCTGACCTTAGTTCCTTTTTTATGTCTTTATTTTAGTTGGTCAGGGCGTGAGTTGGGGTGGGCATTCTATGTTGTTTTTCTATGTTTTGTTCTGTTGTTATATTTCTATGTGTTTGGCTCACTCACCTAGACCTAGCCCTAGCCCTAGCCCTAGCCCTAGCACCAGACACAGGCCCAGCTCTCCCCTCACTACCACTCAGGCGCTGAGCATGCATTGCTGTTCTGGCTCGATGGGATTGTCAGAGTGGGGATGAGATATGGCTACGGCATTGTGGAAATGAGGAATCTGCCCATTATTAGGCCGTTAGGGTTACAGCACATTGGATGTCTGTCCCATGGGTCTCCTCTACTCCCCTTCCCTCCCCTGCCCTGCCCGGTGAGAACATAACTGAGCTGCCTTACTGACTGATCAATACAGACAGAGGAGGAATGGGGAGAAGAGGGAGGGATAGAGGGCGGTAAGGAGAGAGGGAGGTGGAGGGGGCCGGGTATTCTCACTGTGGGAGATGTGGATGTGTGGTTACCATGGTAACCATGTCTCTACACTGCACACCGAGACACAAAAAGACAAACCCAACATGGGTGGACTTTATGGGATGTACACATACATTTACACATGCACTTTGCACGAACATACACCAAACTAATATTCATATATGCTGTACATGTATGTGAATACGTAAGCACCTCCGGTCCGGTTGTACTGCCTGTAACACCTGCATACTGACCAGTTTGAATTATTTACGTGATTGATTTTGTGAGAGTCTGACATTTGATGGGCATCCATGCAATATAAAGAATGTGATGATCCTGCAGTATTGGGCTGTCAGTCTGATGGGCAGTCAGAGAACTGAACAAATAGCAGTACAAATCCAGAGGTTTGGATTTAATTGCAGAAATGACTGCATATTTCCTTTAACAATGTAATGGCATAACACATTTCCTACATGGACACCCTCCACTCAGGCAAATCAGTCTGCAGAAAGACTGGAAAATAGGACACATGTGCATGCCTACGCATATACACATATGTGCACACATACAATGCCAAGCCAAGGCTCCAGCTGTGGTGCATAGGGGCAACTCATTAATCAGACACACAACAATAGACAACAGATGTAGGATCTTAATATGATCAGTCTTTTGTTGGTGAGAATCTTCCTGACCACAGAAAATGCAGATAAGCTTTGTGATTTATATAAATTCACTGAAAACACACAATACACACGGTATATTAACAGTAATGCACTTTTCATGTAGCCTACTTTTGTCCAGCTAATAGCCTGACCACCGATCAAGCAACATTATGGAATAAACGTTCAAATCCTGTTGCTGCATGATTATTTTGCTGTGACAATATAGGTTAAATGAAAATCCTACATCTGTACATTCCTCTGCTTGGTCTGCTGTCTAAACAGCCTCATACTCTTGGCCTTGGTCTGCCTTGCTCGACTCACTGAGAAACAAAACAATGTTCAGTTAGAGTTAACCCTAACGAATTGACCAGTTAGAGTTAACCCCAACCCTAACCAAATGATCAGTTAGAGTTAACCCTAACCCAATGAGCAGTTAGCGTTAACAGTAACCCTAACCCAATGAACAGTTAGCGTTAACCCCAACCCTAACCAAATGATCAGTTAGAGTTAACCCTAACCCAATGAGCAGTTAGCGTTAACAGTAACCCTAACCAAATGATCAGTTAGAGTTAACCCTAACCCACTAACGCCAATGACCAAGTTAGCGTTAACCCCAACCCTAACCCAATGACCAGTTAGCGTTAACAGTAACCCTAACCAAATGATCAGTTAGAGTTAACCCTAACCAAATGATCAGTTAGAGTTAACCCTAACCCAATGACCAGTTAGCGTTAACCCTAACCCTAACCAAATGTCAGTTAGAGTTAACCCTAACCAAATGATCAGTTAGCGTTAACAGTAACCCTAACCAAATGATCAGTTAGAGTTAACCCTAACCAATGATCAGTTAGCGTTAACTCTAACCCTTACCAAATGATCAGTTAGCGTTAACCCTAACCCTAACCAATGATCAGTTAGAGTTAACCCTAACCAAATGATCAGTTAGCATTAACCCTAAACCTTACAAATGATCAGTTAGCGTTAACCCTAACCCTAACCAAATGACCAGTTACGTTAACCCTAACTCTTACCAAATGATCAGTTAGCGTTAACCCTAACCAAATGATCAGTTAGCGTTAACCCTTACCAAATGATCAGTTAGCGTTAACCCTAACCTAACCAAATGATCAGTTAGAGTTAACCTAACCAATGATCAGTTAGCATTAACCCTAAACCTTACCAAAATGATCAGTTAGCGTTAACCCTAACCCTAACCAAATGACCAGTTAGCGTTAACCCTAACCCTTACCAAATGATCAGTTAGCGTTAACCCTAACCAAATGACCAGTTAGCGTTAACCTAACCCTTACCAAATGATCAGTTAGCGTTACCCCTAACCAAATGATCAGTTAGCGTTAACCCTAACCAAATGATCAGTTAGCGTTAACCCTTACCAAAATGTCAGTTAGAGTTAAGCCTTCCCAATGATCAGTTAGAGTTAACCCTAACCCAATGATCAGTTAGAGTTAACCCTAACCCAATGATCAGTTAGGTAACACAGATGTGAGAGGAGAGGGTGCTCAAAGCGACACAAGGTGTGACACAATGTTCAGTCAGCCGCGCAAATACCTGACTGACCTCTCTTAACAATCTGCAAATGTCTGCTAGAGTGGTCTCCATGCTTGCGCTCCCGCAGTGCTGGAGCTGTACTGTAGTCTATGCTTTGTGTTGGGCTGCTTCGGGTTGGTGTCATAAATATGGACTGAATGGATACAGTGAGTGGGCTGGCCATGCAAGCGACAGGGACTAGGTGAGATGCTTTGATGCTGATTAGAAAATGAAATAATGTGTTTTGTTTTACGCGCTTCAGTTATTTTTACAGGTTCTGATGGAGCTTCTTGTTCATGTAAGAAAGACCCAGAAAAGCCTTCAGGCATGGGGGAAATGATGCATGTTATTGTGAACACACCAGATGGGGTCCCGAGGCAGAGTACACTGAGGTTTAGGGTGTTAATGAGATGGAAATGTAGGTAGCACAGGGCTCATTTTAATGGATGARGCTGCAAGGTTACTCAGGTTGGAGCAGGCTGGCATCCCAAATGACAGGTAGAAAACCTGCATGCAGAAAATATCCCATTTGTCAAATTTGGCTGGGGACACAAGCTCATTATAARGACAAGAAGTGCACCTCCTACAGAGCTGATTATTAATCACTGTCTCATGTGTACACTATCAAAGGAGCACTCCCATAATGACTCCACTCTGCCTTGGTGATAGACCATGCAGTCAGCCAAGCAGACACTATTAGGGGGATTAAATGGCTTCCCTCTTCTGAATTATCAAGTAATAATCAATGGGTTTTCAATGGTACATATATTTTTTAAATGTATAGGTATGCTTATACATATTGAGGCCTTTTCCAGACATGTGACAATGACGTTTACAATAGAGCACATACCATGGAAGGTCCCTAACATGTCTACTTGTGGCATATGGCCCATACGGTATCTGGTATCTGGCCATAGCTGCACCTTGTTATCTTAACTTAACCGACCCCCATGAAAACTGATGAGATAACCAAGAACAGCCGACCTCAAGTTAACGTTTCACTTTTTCCCCCCGCTACCTATCCTGGCAGCAAGACATATTCTAAAACTGTTTTTAGAAAATAAAACGCTAAGACTACTGCGGTAGTTAACGGTCTCGAGCATTCTTCTGGAGCATGCTATTCTTCTTCCCTGGTACCTTCCTGAACGAGAGGCGCGCCGAAGTGTTCATTATGGAGTGGGCTACTCTAGCCTCCTATTACGTCTCACTGAACTTTTGGTTC
>NC_036860.1:3487360-3494124 GCF_002910315.2 Salvelinus sp. IW2-2015
GTTTAATTTCATTTGGTGTATTATCTGCTTCTACAATTACTAACGTATGTTCTCACTGCAATAAAGCCCTTAAATTGAAGGGGGTCGACAATTTTTCTTTTGAAACGTACCTTTAATTTAACTAGGCAGCCCCCAGAGCGCCAGATCTTGCAGTGGGTTGATCACAAGTAAGAACAAAATTTCTTATTTTCAATGAACGCTAGGAAACAGTGGTTACACTGCCATGTTCAGGGGCAGAACGACAGGTTGTACCTTGTCAGCTCGAGGTTCAGATCTTGGCAACCTTTCTGGGTTACTTGACCAACACCTCTAACCACATAGGCACGCGGGTGCGCGCCCGACCATACATGTGCATGCCAAGGCATGTATACATTAACAATATCAATGCCACAGCTTCTGATATCTTGATGGGGCAGTCTTGGCCTATTATTAATGTGTGTGTACCATTCCAGGGGAAGGGACGGGGCCTATTGATAAAGTTACTCGTCAAAACTTTGCTATGTGATCACACTGCAAAGATCTGGGGCTCACAGTTTCCCACTGAGCATGAAGAACGTCTCATTCGGTAGCCAGCGGGGTTTTAATGCAGCCGCAGTCAGCTCACATCGGAATCATAGTACCGTCTTCTTAATAGACCCAATTCGTTCTTAGTCTCAAACAACCACAGCTTCTCACACATGTCATTAGCACTTTGAAACATTGCATTGGACAGTAGTGAGAAGCATTCTTTTATTTTAACCTTTAAATTTAACTAGGCAAGTTCAGATAGAACAAATTCTTATTTACAATGGGCCAGCCAGCCCAAGGGCAAACAACGCTGGGACACAATTGTGCATCACCTTGGAACCTCCAATCATGGCCTGTGTTTGTGATACAGCCTGGAACGACCAGAGTCTGTAATGATGCCTCTGGGCACTGAGATGCAGTGCCCTTAGACCACCGCACCACTCAGGAGCCCAAAATGCCTTGTTGCCAGAAAAGCTCTTGAGTTTAGTGGAGGTGTTTATAGAGCAAGAGGACCTCTAGTGCTCCCCATTCCACCCTGAGAGTGTTAATGAAATCAAGCAGGTCACAAACCACGGGTAACTCCACAATGACTCATCACCTTCATTATATAGCATTTACCACTTGGGGAGCGTGATAGGATTAGCCACATTAAGCTAACACACAGTCTCTCTGTATAGTATCTGACCTATACACTACAGTATATAAATATGTACCTAACAGCATAAACAACACAGCCACTGGGGTGAACCCCTCTAGGCAAGCATAAAGCAATGCAAGTACTAGTTTATACGATTTTGTAGTTGTGTTGGGGCATGGCCCCCCCTGGTTATACAAACAATTTATCATAATTTGTGTTAACATTTTTTCTTTTTTATGATTGTTTTTAACCTCGTTAGGAAGGCTTGTAAGGCATGTTGATAAATAAAAATAAAAATTGAGATTTAATCATAGCCATAGTAAGATCAGTTAATGGTCAAATATGAAATGGGACTATTATGTGGAGGTTAGGGCTGTACTAAAAAGGATAGTTGCCACAGTCTCTATAGCCTAGTGTCACGCTTCTTATGACCTTAGGTTCCTTTATTTTATGGTCTTTATTTTAGTTGGTCAGGGCGTGAGTTGGGGTGGGCATTCTATTGTTGTTTTTCTAATGTTTTGTTCTGTTGATTTATATTCTATGTGTTTGGCTCACTCACCTGACCTAGCCCCTAAGCCCTATCCCTAGCACCAGACACAGGCCAGCTCTCCCTCATACCACCAGGCCGCTGCAGCATGGCATTGCTGTTCTGGCTCGATTGGGATTGTCAGAGTGGGGAATGAGAATATGGCTACGCATTGTGGAAAATGAAGGAAATCTGGCCCATTATTAGGGCCGTTGGGTTACAGCACATTGGATGTCTGTCCCATGGGTCCCTCTACTCCCCTTCCCTCCCCTGCCCTGCCGGTGAGAAACAGAAACTGAGCTTGCCTACTGACTGATCAATACAGACAGAGGAGGAATGGGGAGAAAGAGGGAGGATAGAGGGCGGTAAGGAGAGAAGGAGGTGGAGGGGGCCGGGTATCTCACTGTGGGAGATGTGGATTGTGGTTACCATGGTAACCATGTCTCTACACTGCACACCGAGACACAAAAAGACAACACAACATGGGTGGACTTTATGGGATGTACACATACTTTACCACATGCACTTTGCACGAACATACACCAAATTTCTAATATTTCATATATGCCTGTACAGTATGTGAATACGTAAGCACCTCCGGTCCGGTTGTACTGCCTGTAAAACCTGCATACTGACAGTTTGAATTATTTACGTGATGATTTGTGAGGGTCTGAACATTTGATGGCATCCATGCAATATAAAAATGTGATGATCTGTCAGTATTGGGCTGTCCAGTCTGATGGGCAGTCAGAGAACCTGAACAAATAGCAGTACAAATCCAGAGGTTTGGATTTAATTGCAGAATGACTGCATATTCCTTTAACAATGTAATGGCATAACACATTTCCTACATGGACACCCTTCCACTCAGGCAAATCAGTCTGCCATGAAAGACAATGGAAAATAGGAACACATGTGCATGCCTACGCACTATACACTATATGTGCACACATACAAGCCAAGCCAAGCTCCAGCTGTGTGCATAGGGGCAACTCATTAAAACACACAACAATAACAACGATGTAGGATCTTAATATGATCAGTCTTTTGTTGGTGAGAATCTTCCTGACCACAGAAAATCAGATAAGCTTTGTGATTTATATAAAATTTCACTGAAAAACAACATACACACGGTAATATTAACGTAATGCACTTTTCAATGTAGCCTACTTTTGTCCAGGCTAATAGCTGACCACCGATCAAGCAACATTATGGAATTAAACGTTAAATCCTGTTGCTGCATTATATTTTCTGTGACAATATAGGTTTAAATGAATAATCCTACATCTGTACATTTCTCTGCTTGGTCTGCTTTCTAAACAGCCTCAGTTACTCCTTGGCCTTGGGTCTGCCTTGCTCGACTCACTGAGAAACAAAACAATGTTCAGTTAGAGTTAACCCTAACGAATTGACCAGTTAGAGTTAACCCCAACCCTAACCAAATGATCAGTTAGAGTTAACCCTAACCCAATGAGCAGTTAGCTTAACAGTAACCCTAACCAATGAACAGTTAGCGTTAACCCCAACCCTAACCAAATGATCAGTTAGAGTTAACCCTAACCCAATGAGCAGTTAGCGTTACAGTAACCCTAACCAAATGATCAGTTAGAGTTAACCCTAACCCTAACCCAATGACCAGTTAGCGTTAACCCCAACCCTAACCCAATGACCAGTTAGCGTTAACAGTAACCCTAACCAAATGATCAGTTAGAGTTAACCCTAACCAAATGATCAGTTAGAGTTAACCCTAACCCAATGACCAGTTAGCGTTAACCCTAACCCTAACCAAATGATCAGTTAGAGTTAACCCTAACCAAATGATCAGTTAGCGTTAACAGTAACCCTAACCAAATGATCAGTTAGAGTTAACCCTAACCAAATGATCAGTTAGCGTTAACTCTAACCCTTACCAAATGATCAGTTAGCGTTAACCCTAACCCTAACCAAATGATCAGTTAGAGTTAACCCTAACCCAATGATCAGTTAGCATTAACCCTAAACCTACCAAATGATCAGTAGCGTTAACCCTAACCCTAACCAAATGACCAGTTAGCGTTAACCCTAACTCTTACCAAATGATCAGTTAGCGGTAACCCTAACCAAATGATCAGTTAGCGTTAACCCTTACCAAATGATCAGTTAGCGTTAACCCTAACCCTAACCAAATGATCAGTTAGAGTTAACCCTAACCCAATGATCAGTTAGCATTAACCCTAAACCTTACCAAATGATCAGTTAGCGTTAACCCTAACCCTAACCAAATGACCAGTTAGCGTTAACCCTAACCCTTACCAAATGATCAGTTAGCGTTAACCCTAACCAAATGACCAGTTAGCGTTAACCCTAACCCTTACCAAATGATCAGTTAGCGTTAACCCTAACCAAATGATCAGTTAGCGTTAACCCTAACCAAATGATCAGTTGCGTTAACCCTTACCAAATGATCAGTTAGAGTTAACCCTTACCAAATGATCAGTTAGCGTTAACCCTAACCAAATGATCAGTTAGCGTTAACCCTAACCAAATGAGCAGTTAGGTAACACAGATGTGAGAGGAGAGGGTGCTCAGAGCGACAAAAGGTGCGACACAATGTTCAGTCAGCCTCGCAAATGCCTGACTGACCTCTCTTAACCTTATGCAAATGTCTGCTGAGTGGGCTCCCTGCTTGCGCTCCCGCAGTGCTGGAGCTGTACTGTAGTCTATACTTTGTGCTGGGCTGCTTCGGGTTTGTGTAATAAATATGGACGGAATGGATACAATGAGTGGGCTGGCCATGCAAGCGACAGGGACTAGGTGAGATGTTTTGATGCTGTTTTGTTTACGCGCTTCAGTTATTTTTACAGGTTCTGATGGAGCTTCTTGTTCATGTAAGAAAGACCCAGAAAAGCCTTCAGGCATGGGGAAATGATGCATGTTATTGTGAACACACCAGATGGGTCCCGAGGCAGAGTACACTGAGGTTTAGGGTGTTAATGAGATGGAAATGTAGGTAGCACAGGGCTATTTTAATGGATGACGCTGCAAGGTTACTCAGGTTGGAGCAGGCTGGCATCCCAAATGACAGGTAGAAAACCTGCATGCAGAAAATATCCCATTTGTCAAATTTGGCTGGGACACAAGCTCATTATAATGACAAGAAGTGCACCTCCTACAGAGCTGATTGATTAATCACTGTCTCATGTGTACACTATCAAAGGAGCACTCCCATAATGACTCCACTCTGCCTTGGTGATAGACCATGCAGTCAGCCAAGCAGACACTATTAGTGGATTAAATGGCTTCCCTCTTCTGAATTATCAAGTAATAATCAATGGGTTTTCAATGGTTTACATATATTTTTTAAATGTATAGGTATGCTTATACATATTGAGGCCTTTTCCAGACATGTGACAATGACGTTTACAATAGAGCACATACCATGGAAGGGTCCCTAACATGTCTACTGTGTGGCATATGGCCCATACGGTATCTGGTATCTGGCCATAGGCTGCACCTTGTTATCTTAACTTAACCGACCCCCATGAAAACTGATGAGATAACCAAGAACAGCCGACCTCAAGTTAACGTTTCACTTTTTCCCCCCCGCTACCTATCCTGGCAGCAAGACATATTCTAAAACTGTTTTTAGAAAATAAAACGCTAAGACTACTGCGGTAGTTAACGGTCTCGAGCATTCTTCTGGAGCATGCTATTCTTCTTCCCTGGTACCTTCCCTGAACGAGAGGCGCGCCGAAGTGTTCATTATGGAGTGGGCTACTCTAGCCTCCTATTACGTCTCACTGAACTTTGTGGTCACTCCCACAAACGAATTCGTGTTTTCTTACTAACTTCCCAGCAGTTTTCATACCAAACGTTACACATCGTAGAGATGGAAAATACAGTCAAATCTGATTGAAGAGTTCATAACTTTTTCAACCTGAGTCCTTGAACCATATCTTTCTGTGCGCTTGTTCTACATTCCAACTGCGAGTGAAAGTTACGCAAGGTAAGGCTATTTACCTATTTGTTCAAATGCTTTACACGTCATTTAAGTTGTATGTAAATTATTGTAGCTCATCATCTCTTTTAAAAGTCCACTCTACGGGTCAACTTCGTATTATCATATCCCATGAAGTTGTACCAAGTTGGATCCCATTTTGCAATATTATTCAACATTGAGGTTGTGCCACAGATCTTTAAAAAAAAAAGATTTTGTTTTGCAACATTGCTTAMTATAATGTTATAACTGGGCTGGTTCAATATAATGACACATTTGTATGAATATCATGTGAAATTAATCTCTTCAGCTTTCATTGCATTCCTGTTCAAAGTGTAAAAACCAAGTACCTGTATCATTTCACAATAGACTGCCTAATTTTTGGGCATTCCTGAACTGAAGAACTTTGTCACCTCACTCTATTGGCAAAGTTTAAGACACAAATCCCTGCCTTTGGTATAGGAGAGATGACTGTGACTTGGTGCACGTTAATATAAGCTGTGCATTTAAAATAGCTGCTTTTGTGACCCACTCAATACTGATAAACAACCTGTCAGTCATAGACGACTGACACACCTCTAACAGTGAGCACTTCATTAACTAACCTACTCCATGGCAACAAAGATCCCCTAAAATGGATTCAATGCTTAAGGAGACAAATTGCTTTGGGATTCTCAGCCAGGGCACAATAATCAAATTTAGTCTAATTGGAATTAAGTGCTTCTATATTCCAGCCACACCGCACCATCCCAACACCACCACTCCAGCTCTTGGCCTCTATGCTGCAGTACAGAGACAGTCCCTCATTACTCTGTGACGTCTTCTGCAACAGAGCTTAAACACATATCAGCATCAGGCTGAGGATCTTCATAGGAGATAACTAGTCTAGAATTGAAGCATGCTCCACCTACCAAATATAGAGCTTGTTGTCAGGCAAAATATCATCCATTACCATAATGATAGTCATGTGAATAATGATATTCATGTGAATATGAATATCAAAGAAATGTCTTGTAATTAATTAGTAAATGGGTAACGATCATAAAGAACATTAGCAGTGATTAGGGCACTAATGTTCATATTGATTTCACATCATCAGAGTGGTAGTGTTGGTGCTA
>NC_036860.1:3495164-3506060 GCF_002910315.2 Salvelinus sp. IW2-2015
CACATTTGAGCGCTGCTCTCCGTGATATCTCCTTGGTGATATCAGCAGCACAGTCTCTCACACAATTAGATTGATGGAGAGCTTTGAGCTGTTTGCATTCAGCCATGCCTGCTCTTCTCCCCACAAAATCTCCATCCCGTCATCAGCTTAATGAGCCCGTGGATACACACGCTGACAGCTTGAGAAAACCCTGAGGATTCTGGGTTCAGGGAGGAGACAATGGGCTGTCACTCCAGAGTCGTGAATCAGACTTACGCCTTGATGGAAAGACACCATTAGACACAAAACCTCGACGGATTTGCCTGACAAAGCTGGGCCTACAAATGTGATTACAGACAAAGGAATATGCCCGCTGCGGCTAACACCGCCTTGCTTTCCCTTCTCTATTATTTATGGGGTTGCTCTGTCCTGTTTCACAGCCCCCATTACTTTCACATGTGACCCACTTTTGAGGGGATGGATGCCACTGCCGGGGAAATGGCTGGTAGGGGACCATAAATCAACATTTATTGGAACATTTACCATCCAACTCTGACATGACGTCGGCCGTCCTATGTTGGGTGGTGTTCTGTTGAAAGGAACCTCCGCCTAAATGACACAGCTGAGCGTTATGGATTGGACAACGTGTTGTTACAATGACTATGTAACATCTAAGGACCTCGACTGCCACAAAATTCAATATGCAATACTTCAGATTTTGAATACATATTTATACTGTACACAAATTCATTCAAAGTACGCCCAAGGGATATGAGGACAGATGTGTAGGATTTGAATTGACATTTGGAGGCTCATCAGACAATGGCTGTTCATTCTGCCTCAATCTAATCTATTTTTAGTTTTTATTTAACCTTTATTTAACTAGGCAAGTCAAATAAGAACAAATTGTTATTTACAATGGCAGCCTAACAAAGGGCTGGGATATCATTTTTTTAGGACAACACACACATCATGACAAGAGAGACAACACTACATAAAGAGAGACCTAAGACAACAACAGCATAGTAGCACATCATGGTAGCAACACAACAACAACAAGGTAGCAACATGGCAGCAGCACAACAAGGTAGCAGGACAAACATGGTACAAACATTGTTAGGCACAGACAACAGCACAAAGGGCAAAAYGGTAGAGACAACAATACATCACGCGAAGCATCCACAAGTGTCAGTAACAGTGTCCATGATCAAGTCTTTGAGTGTAGAGTGGGAGATAACATGGATCTAATTACCCTTCAATAAGACTATAGTTGGGCCCCTTTCCCTCTAGAGCTGCCTCATAAATAACTTACGGGTCCTATTCCAACAATGCAGAGTTAAAATGTAGTGCTTGATGAATGCTCTTTCCCGTTATGGAGCCATGAACTCATTAGACTTGCACTGTACATTGACAAGGCCAATTGTTTTTATTAAAGTGCTTAAATTGTAACTTCTACCAAGAGACATTGAGCTATTTCAGGAAGCTGCATTAGAATGCTCTGGAAACATCTAAAAATGGTTTGAAATGTTTTTTCTCCATTGCCGTTTTTATGCTGAATTTGAATCAGTGAAAACACTTGTCAAGTGAGGTGTAGAAGGAAAGTATATGAATTGTGCATTGAATACCCTTTTCCAAAGAGGGTAAAATAGTGTAAAATACTTGTGACAGGCTGAACACACTATTTTCCAAAGGGTTTACACATTTGAATGGACAATCTGTTTTTCATAATCCAAGCTGTGTCAAGGAACCGCGGTAGACATCCTCACATGACAAAGCCATGCATACCATAACGCTGCGGTTAACAYCATGACCTCATCTCTAATCTGTCTTGAAAAGACATAACCATTCATATATTCCGCATATTCCGCCCAAATGATGTAATCGTCCCTCCCTAACGATGTAATGGTGTTAAGGCAGAGGAGAGAGAGGCTGCAGGGTCGATGGCTAAAAACAACGTAGCTAGGGAACAACAACAGCTTATGTCTTCTGTTTGTTCCTCCAACTGGATCAGGGTGCTGTGGAGGAGCACACAGTGTGATGAACTGGACGCCATGATTTATCAGATGTGCGTGAGCCTTAGCCTACACAGAATAAACAAGGATTAAGTGGAATATGATGTGCATAGATAGAATGAGATACGATTTACAGACTGTTGGGGAGGACAGAATGAGGACATACTAGTGTTGCGTAATGTATTTGTATATGTGGTCTTCATATGTGTATAGTTCTGCATTTGAGTTCTAGACTATGTGCATGACAGCAGGCCTTGTCCTTATGTGGTTGTGTGCATGGTTGAGCGCATTTGTGCTATCATGTACAGGATATCTGCGTTTGGGTCAGGTTCACATGTGTAAATGATTGCATGCATTTGTTTAAATGTAGTGTTTAGGCTGGTCTATGTTCAGTTCATACACTATATGTACAAAAGTATGTGGACACCCGTCAAATTAGTGCATTCGACTATTTCAGCCACACCCGTTGCTGACAGGTGTATAAAATTGAGCACATAGCCATGCAGTTTCCATAGACAAACATTGGCAGTACAGGAGAGCTCAGTGACTTTCATTATGGCACCGTCATAGGATGCCACTTTTCCAACAAGTCAGTTCGTCAAATTTCTGCCCTGCTAGAATTGCCCTAGTCAACTGTAAGTGCTGTTATTGTGAAGTGGAAATGTCTAGGAGCAACAACGGCTCAGCCACGAAGTGGTAGGCCACACAAGCTCACAGAATGGGACTGCTGAAGCGTGTAGCACGTAAAAATTATCTCTCTTATGTTGCAACACTCATTACCGAGTTCCAAACTGCCTCTGGAAGCAACGTCAGCACAATAACTGTTCGTCAAGAGCTTCATGAAATGGGTTTCCATGGCCAAGCAGCCACACACAAGCATAAAATCACCATGTTCAATGCCAAGCATCGGCTGGAGTGGTGTAAAGCTCACCACCGTTGGACTCTGGAGCAGTGGAAACGCGTCCTCTGGAGTGATGAATCCCGCTTCACCATCTGGCTGTCCGACGGACGAATCTGGGTTTGGTGGATGCCAGGAGAACGCTACCTGCCCGAATGCTTAGTGCCAACTGTAAAGTTTGATGGAGGATGAATAATGGTCTGGGGGTGTTTTTCATGGTTCAGGCTAGGCCCCTTAGTTCCAGTGAAGGGAAATCTTAACTCTACAGCATACAATGATATTCTAGATGATTTTGTGCTTCCAACTTTGTGGCAACAGTTTGGGGAAGGCCCTTTCCTGTTTCAGCATGACAATGCCAATGCACAAAAGCAGGTCCATACTGAAATGGTTTGTCGAGATCGGTGTGGAAGAACTTGCCTGGCCTGCACAGAACCCTGACCTCAACTCCATCAAACACCTTTGAGATTAATTGGAATGCAGACTGCAAGCCACGCCTAATCGCCCAACATCAGTGTACTAATGCCCTTGTGGCTGAATGGAAGCAAGTCCCCGCGGAAATGTTCCAACATCTAGTGGAAGCCTTCCTGTCACGACTTCCGCCGAAGTCGGTCCCTCTCCTTGTTCGGGCGGTGTTCGGCGGTCGACGTCAGCGACCTTCTAGCCATCATTGATCCATTTTTCATTTTCTATTGGTTTTGTCTTGTCTTCCTACACACCTGGTTCCAATCCCATCAGTTACATGTTGTGTATTTAACCCTCTGTTTCTCCTCATGTCCTTGTCGGAGATTGTTTGTTGTATGTAGGTGTTTATTGTTATTTCTGGTGTGCGATGGATTTTGCACCCTCTATTTGTTATTTTGTATACTTTGGTTTTTGGAGGTTTTGATGTTTATTAAACAGCTCCGTTTTTACCAAGTTCATTCTCCTGCGCCTGACTTCCCTGCCACCAGCACGCACCACATTACACTTCCCAGAAGAGTGGAGGCTGTTATAGCAGCAAAGTGGGGACCAACTCCATATTAATGCCCATAATTGTGGAATAAGATGTTCGACGAGCAGCCTGTTTCTATGAAGGAGGTGGAAAGCCTACAGAGGGAATAACAGCAAGACATGTGCCTTTACTAGACTAGGAGATTACAGGAGATTACATTGTGTACACTCTGCTCTCTGCAGCCTTCTTACTGTCTCTGTGTGTACAGTAAATGTGTTCTCACTGCCTGGAATGTGTGAAGACGAGACGTGAGCAGGCTTTTCAATGACCTTCATCGTGAAAGGGTCAGAGATCAGTGCTGCTGTCAGCTGAATGAAAGAACCAGTCAGAACAGTGAACTATTAACTGGTGTTCAAGTACATAGGGGATCTGAGTGTCTATGGGACTGAATATCAGCTTGTCTGCAAAAAGGCTCATATTTAGGAGTGTGTGTGTGGGGGGGGGGGGGATATCCTTGGAAAGGGCCCCCCGAGTGGTGCAGCAGTCTAAGGCACGGAGCATGACTTCGACATATGCCTCCCGAGCCGGTGGGAGTTGCAGCAATGAGGCTGTATTTATGACGTTCGTTAAAATCAATGGAATAGTCTACGAACGTCATAAAAACTGTCCTTATTTAATTCTTTACGCATTAAGGGAATGTCCTGTGCAACCTAACTTAAACATTGTATGAATTTCATCACAACCATGCATATTTTGTGTTTTGGGACCTATCTCTTGTAATGCACCCACACTGTTCCCAAAACCTAATTACATTTTCTGGGAACCTTTAAAAGAACTCTGAAAGGCTGTTCTGCTAACATTCTTGCAACATCAAAGGAATGTTTTGTGCACCCGGATACAAACATTATCTGAATGTCAGCACCAATGGACAGTTTTGTGTTTTAGAACCTATCTTTTGTCATATCCCCACAATGTTCCCACAACTAAATAAATGTTTTAAGAACTTTTAAAGAAACAAAGTAATTGTTCTGGGAATGTTATTGCAACATCAGGCAAATGTAGTTTTTTTTTGCAACCTAATAGAAACATTTAAATAATCATCACAAGTGGACAGTTTTTGGTGTTTGGGAACTCTTTTTTGGGGGGGGGAACTCTTATAATGTCCCACCACATGAAACGATTAAATGTGTACTTAGGAACATCAGGCAAATGTTTATACAAACATTCTATAATCATCACAACGAGACAAGTTTTTTGTGTTAAGAGAATATTTGCACAACCTAACCAAATGTAACTGGGAACCTTTACAGAACCAATTTTGGTTTGCTCCACAACCAAACCTAAACGTGGCCTCCCTGCAGGCACGGTAGCTGACAGCTATACCTCAAACTTCCTCAACAAGCACACTCTGGCCTTACATTCTTTTATTTTCTTGACATTTTAGTCATTTAGCAAGTGTCTTATACAGAGCGACTTACTGTAGACGAAGTGCATACATTTTCTTGCTGGTGCCCGTGGAATCAAACCCACAACCCTGGCATTGCAAGCGCCATACTCTACCAAACTGAGGCCACATAGGACCCCAGCCTCAGCTCAAAGTGTGACCTAGCTGTCATTGCAGTGTGACCTAGCTGTCATTTTAAGCAGCAGTAAATGACAAGGTCAGTAGTTATATTGCTCATGACTTATATTGCTAGAGTGTTTATTACTGAATGAGGATTAGGCCTTTCAAATTTGATGTTGCCGGCCAGACAGTAATTGCTGTAATGCCGTAATGTTGATTGATCATTGTGGGTAGTTTCATTCTGATCATGGACTAGAACGGCTGAATCACTGAAAGTAAGGTAAGGTTCACCAGCTTTAACTCATTGTGCTATGGCTTTTCTCTCCATAGTGATGACAACTCTGCTGTTAATGGAACTGTATAACGTGATGATAATGGTCAACAGTGTAAAGGATGAGGTGTTGTGTGTGTTGGGTAGAGGTAGAGAGAAGTCTATGTGAGCAGAGCAGGTTCAGTGTAGGTTCAGAGCAGGTTCATCTCAAAGTTAACCAGGCATGCTTATAGGCCACATTCTCCAGGCCAGAGCCATAGTTATTAAGTACTAGGCAGCCCAGAAAAGCTAATTTCCACCTCCCTGAATGCATATTTTGTAGACCGCCAAACTTGCAGGGCACAGGTTAACCAATTCTTTTAAAAGCCCAGCTTTTTAACTATTTATGAGATGAGAACTTTTCCTGAGTCAACACTGTGTATTCTCGGCCCTCATTGTGCAGAATATTCCATTCACACAATGTGCTGCTGCAGAGACTACAGTAACACTTCATGCAATCTAGAGCACATTGTTTCTGCCTGCTTGTTTATGCAGCCAAGTGTGCATGTGTCCATGTGTATCCATGTGTATGGACAGTATATCAGTGGAGGATGGGGGTGGGGTGCAAGCGTTGGCTGCATCTGATCATCTGATTTGTACCCTGGTCTGTTCCCATTAACTATAGCTAGGCTCAGTCAGCTCCTCATGTCATTGCTTTGATTTGGCACGGTAGGTACGGCAGGGAAGAGAATGCAGCCTGACATACTGTACATACACAGCAGTTGGGACAGCGTTTCCTAAACTAGGGGTCGCCTGGTTTGAAAATGAGGTCGGGAGAGTAACTTGGTTCATAGAACTGGGGTTATGCCAGTACCCTGAAACATGTATGTGTCTTCTGAAACATGTACTGTATGTGTCTTCTGTTTCCTTCTACCATGCCCACAAGCCACGCATGARTCATTAAAACAGAGTAGACAAGACCAGGCCCTGATCTTCTGAATTTCCCAATACCTTTCTGATGCATTTCATTTACTTCAAACCATACTCCCTTCAGACTGAAATACTGTCAAAAGTACAGGCAGACTGATTTGTAATAAACTGTCATAYRKKCAATAACAATAAAAAGTATACAATGGCTGTTGATTGCATTACTTTTTTTACATGGTGGGGTCACAAAACATTTTTTATATCAAATTGGGGTCACGGGCCAAATTTTTTTGGGAACACCTGAGTTTGGATCACGTAGTAACTGAATACTTGAACAGTTTATGCTCAACACAACCACACTGTCACGTCTCATGGTCCCACCCTATTTTATCCAATGACAATAGGACAGGCATTTATAATGAACAAAAATATTAACACAACATGCAACAATTTCAAAGATTTGATCGACTTACAGTTCATATAAGGAAATCAGTCAATTTAAATTAATTAATTAGGCCCTAATCTATGAATTTCACATGACTGGGAATATAGATATGCATCTGTTGGTCACAAATACCTTTAAAAACAATTGTGTTGTGGATCAGAAAAAGTCAGTATCATTTGCCTCATGCAGCGTGACACTTTGCATCTCCTTTGCATAGAGTTGATCAGGCTGTTGATTGTGGCCTGTGGAATGTTATCCCACAACTCTTAAATAGCTGTTTGAAGTTACTAGATATTGACAGGAACTGGAACACGTTGTCGTACACATCGATCCAGAGCATCCCAAACATGCTCAATGGGTGACATGTCTGGTATGCAGGCCATGAAAGAACTGGGAAATGTTCAGCTTCCAGGAATTGTGTACAGGTCCTTGTGACATGGGGCTGTGCATTATCATGGTGAAACATGAGTTAATTGCGGRGGATGAATGGCACGACAATGGGCCCCAGGATCTTGTCACGGTATCTCTGTTCATTCAAATTGCCATCGATAAAATGCAATTGTGTTTGTTGTCAGTAGCTTATGGCTGCCCATACCATAACCCCACCGTCACAATTGGTCCCATGTTTCAACTCATGAAACATGGGACCAACACTTTACAAGTTGCATTTATATTTTTGTTCAGTATAAACGGCACACATTTAAACGGCACACAGTTRGGTACTCTTTCTAGGAAAACCGTTACGAAGTGAGAGAGCATATCCATCCAAGTGTGTTTGCCAGGGAAAGTTGAAGTGTGTGTGTTAGTGAGTGTGGGTGTGTGTTCGTGCGCATGCACGTTTGACCGTCGGTGTGTGTGCATGTGCACGTGATAGGCGGAGCTCCTGTMTGAGCTCTTGTGAAGTTAAATGGAGTGTAATGCTGCATCTCACTTCCTGTTGGGAAGCAGCATACTGTTTCTCCTTATTCTAATTAGAGACGTTGACAAAGAGGCTCAGACAAACAAACAGAGCACACAGGAGCCATCTGTGCCCCCAAGCACAGCTCTGATGGTGATTGAACCCAATGATGAAGTAACCCACAATGACAATGCAAACGCTTGGTAGGCAACAGACACATGTCCTGCAATCTGGGCCTCAACATGGCAGGAGCTTCCTTGTGTGTGTGTGTGTGTGTGTGTGTGTGTGTGCGTGCGTGCGTGCGTGCGTGCGTGCGTGCGTGCCCCAGGTGGAAGTCCCTGACAGAGAGACCATGTGAGTCAGTCTCCCCTGCTAAGCTGTGTGCTTTCAGCTGAGTAAAGCCTACCAGTCCTGGAAGTCCTGGCTCCTAGCAGCCCATCCTGTGCCAGGCTGAGGAGGTTTGGGGCTCTCCTGTCCTGACTCAGCCTAGTACAGTACCACAGTCTACAGTATGTCTGGACAACAGTGATTCCGATGGAACGTGCTGTATTCTCTAGTTGACTTCATTGTACTGGAATGTTAGCTGCACCTCTGTTCCTGGAAATGGTGGTGTTGGTTACAGAGTTCAGGAAATCCCATAGTTACTGGTGTATGAATATTGTTGCTGGGTGAACACCTCTGCTAAGGCCCAATTATCTCCCTGATCCCTGCCTTACATTCCATTTAGAGATGTTTTGGATGTGAATAAAACTACAGCTGTGACCTTGCAGGAGAGATGTGTATCTTCCTGATAACCTCCAGAATCTCACTGGGAGCTTATACTGTTCTCACATCTCCAGAGTTCCCACCATCACGTCAGTCACAGAGCTGTGAGCTTCCTCCTCCAGACCTGCTTTTGCTTTTGGGGAAGAATGTTCTGTGAGTTATACTTCTGTGGCATTCAAATCAAATATTTCTGATTCCACTCATATTCTGTCACTTTTACGGCTCCCTATACTTTCAGCACTCAATCTACCAAACACACGCACGTACACAGATTCACAGAAACAAACAAATGCATGCAGACATGCACACCCACAACGACTTAAAGCACTTGCACTTTATTAAAAACCAAAAGTATAAACAATTGAATCCATGCTTTCAGCAACAGGAAGTAGAGGAGGACTTGGAAAACACAGAAAGTAACTTTAAAAACCGAGTCGATTCCGGAGGACAGAGAGAATGCCTTCCTAGTGCTGAATTATACATTAGGGAGCGAAGCAGCGTAACTTTTGTACATGACTAGTTTCTGGGACAGAGAATCGCTTTCTCTCTGCACTGGCTGACTCTCACCCCCATGTAGAATATGGCTAAGTGGCAGGGTCTGAGTCTGTCTCACTCTGTGGACTGGATGTGCCATGAAGACCAGTGGCCAGACCAGATTGGCCATTTCTTGTTTTTACACTAACAATTGCGATTACAATGCATTTAGGGCCAGGAGTTATTTCCAGATCATGGGACCTGGCCAGAAAAAAATCTGGGCCCTAGTTATAGTCACAACTAAGGCCAAGTCTTTCCTGGTCAGATCACACAGCCAGGAAAAACTCCTGGCACTCCACATAATGTATACCAGAACTCCTGGAGAACATTTGACCTCCATCCCTGGGCTGGTCTCCCCCACAGTGAGTCCATGGGGAGCTCCAGGGAGAGATCCATTCCACATAGTTAGGATTCCAGGGTGAGGTTATCCTGATCCTCCACACAGTGAGAAACTGGGTTCCCTATTGAGGAGCAACATTTACATGTTGCCTTTTCCCCTACGTTTCCACCCACCATTCCAAGATTATGGGCAGTGCTCCTCTTGAGTATTGTTCATACAGCAGAGTGTTTACAGTAATACTGAATGTGTAAAGCCTTTCTTTCTTGTACACAACTATTTCTGTATGTATCAGTAATGCATACTGTACTGTATGGTGTCAGGCTACAGAATGTGCCTCCTGCTGTGCTACTGGTGTAAATATCTCCCAGTGTTCCTCCCCCCTCCAGTCTCACAGTCACATTCAGTGAGCCGTGCCTTAAGCGGGGAAAAGACAGAGGAGATTTCCAACCCCCTTGGAGAAGATAAGGCGCTGACTGTCAGACGTCTTGCAGTTGTTTGTGGCTGAGAAACACAGGTCAGATCTATCTCTCTCCCACACACACATCACCCACCCATTTACACCTCCACCTTTCTGTACATACTATCTGTGTCCCCCTGTGAGACACTCAATGTGACACACACAACACACTCACTCCGTCCCTGGATCTCACCCACAGCTGGAGAGAAATCAGTTCAGCCTGAGTGGGCACTCCATGTTCCGTGAGAGCACTCCTCTCTCTGCTGACGAGAGAGAGAGAGCGAGAGAGAGAGAGAGCTCAGTGACAGAGAGATCAGTGACAGAGAGCTCAGTGACAGAGAGCTCAGTGACGGAGTGGGGACAGGTGAGGGACACCCACACACCAGCCTCAGTGTCTGTGCTTACATTCCATTTTGTCCCGCTCCAAGACTCCACTCAGTGGAAAAGGGTTGCAGGGACTCTGGCTTAAGTGCTCGATTTGTAGCTGTCGGAAGTACATTGTGTTTTCCCCTCAGTCCAGGTCAGGTCACAGAGGACCCAGGTGTCTCTCTTTCCTCTATCTCTCTCTTTCAGGTCAGYGTCTCTCAAGGGGCTGAGTTACAGTACAGTGTACAGGGACATTTGATGCATGGAAAGTTTCTGTCCCTTTGGCCCTAGTCATTTCTCCTGGGAAGTTACATTTAAGTTAAGCAGGAACCCTGGAAGCTCCCTGGAAGATCCGGTCCCTGACGTCCTCTCAGGAAATCTCTCTCTCTCTAAGAAGTGTGGGCTCATATGATAAGCAGCACACGTCACATTTGCTGATTCCCAGGAGAATACCATGCGACAAATGGTGTCTAGAAACAGCAGCTCGACTGCTAAAGCAACACAGCCCCCCCCCCCCCCCCCGCCCAAAC
>NC_036860.1:3508700-3588894 GCF_002910315.2 Salvelinus sp. IW2-2015
CATTTGCTGATTCCCAGAGAATACCATGCGACAAATGGTGTCTAGAAACAGCAGCTCGACTGCTAAAGCAACACAGCCCCCCCCCCCCCCCCCCCCCAAACCATAGCTCATCTCAGTCACCTCCAGACTGTACAAACAAAGTGGTATACTCTCTCCAGGGTAGCAGCAGCAGCAGCCAGTCATACACAGACAGACACAGAAGGACTGGGGTGTCCAAGCGAGTGGGGGGGCTCTGGGCTGGCTGGCGGTTGGCAGTGTGTAAGACGTCCATCATCTGGACAAGGAGAGTCCCCCGGGTTGGCAGCGCCCTTGTGCCTCTTCTAATGAACCTCTGCCTGTGGCACTCCATCACCGTGACAATGCCCACTAATGACCCCCGTGTTGGGTGTGAGACGTCACACCCTCCCTCTCCATCACAGCCCTGCCGTCAATACAACACCCCCTTTACCTCTAGAGCCGTCTGTCACCCTCACCACAATGCCCGCCTGAGACTAACAATAGCCCTGTGTGGCTGACTATGGCTATATCACACTGTAGCTGTGCAGCCCTCAGACACCATACAACCATCCTAATCTCTAACCACTTATGCATATAGTATCAATCTGAGTTGGACAGAACGGTACTTCAAATATAGTCACCTGTGCCTCGAGTACCATTCTCCATAGTAGGCTAGTTATACCAATCATGTATATAATGTGAATATAATATTTATTAATTTAAAGATACGTATAAGGTAAAATCTGAGGTTGAATTATAACCTGTATAATTATAATACTGTATATTTATATATAATCTGCTCTCATGAAATGGCTGTCATTGGCTGTGAATCATTATAGATCTCTATTGCTTAACACATTTGCAACTTCAATCAAGCAGCATCTCCAGAGTGAGCCTATTGATGAGTGAGGGGTGTGTGTGTGTGTGTGTGTGTGTGTGTGTGTGTGTGTGTGTGTGTGTGTGTGTGTGTGTGTGGTGTGTGTGTGTGTGTGTGTGTGTGTGTGTGTGTGTTGTGTGTGTGTGTGTGTGTGTGTTGTGTGTGTGTGTGTGGTGTGGTGTGTGCGGTGTGTGTGTGCTCATGTGTGTGTGGTGTGTGCGCTGTGTGTGTGTGTGTGTGTGCGCATGTGTGTGTGTGGGTGCGCGTGTGTGTGTGTGGGTGGTGTGTGTGTGTGTGTGTGTGTGTGTGTGTGTGTGTGTTGTTGTGTGTGTGGCGGTGTGTGTGTGGGTGCGCGCGTGGTGTGTGTGTGTGTGTGTGTGTGTGTGTGTGTGTGTAGCCCTTCTGACAGTTGTTGGAGTTTGACTCAATCGCATCTTCCAGCGCTTCTTAGTCAAAACTTCTAAGTGTGTTTAAAATAGATGACAGGATGAGATACTGGAGTACACTCTGTAGTAATACGCTAGTGTAGTACACTATGTAGTAATACGCTGTAGTGTAAGTACACTCTGTAGTAATACGCTGTAGTGTAGTACACTATGTAGTAATACGCGTGTAGTGTAGTACACTCTGTAGTAATACGCTGTAGTGTAGTACACTCTGTAATAATACGCTGTAGTGTAAGTACACTATGCAGTAATACGATGTAGTGTAGTACACTCTGTAGTAATACGCTGTAGTGTAGTACACGTAGTAGTAATACGCTGTAGTGTAGTACACTATGTAGTAATAGCTGTAGTGTAGTACACTCTGTAGTAACACGATGTAGTGTAGTACACTATGTAGTAATACGATGTAGTGTATACACTCTGTAGTAATATGCTGTAGTGTAGTACACTCTGTAGTACACTATGTAGTGTAGTACACTCTGTAGTACACTCTGTGGTGTAGTACACTCTATAGTGTAGTACACTCTGTTGTATACTGTGTTTTGTAGTACACTCTGTAGTAATACTTTGTAGTGTAGGACATGTCTAATACGCTGTAGTGTAGTACACTCTGTAGTAATACGCTGTGTGTAGTACACTCTGTAGTAATATGCTGTAGTGTAGTACACTCTGTAGTAATACACTGTAGTGTAGTATACTCTGTAGTAATACACTGTAGTGTAGTACACTCTGTAGTAAAACACTGTACTGTAGTACACTATGTAGTAATACACTGTACTGTAGTACACTCTGTACTGTAGTACACTCTGTAGTACACTATGTACACTGTAGTACATTATGTGGTACACTCTGTAGTACACTCTGTATTGTAGTACACTCTGTACTGTAGTACACTCTGTAGTACACTCTGTACTGTAGTACACTGTGTATTACACTCTGGACTAGTGGCATTATCATGTCAGTGATCAAAGCTGCGACAGGTTGGTTTATAGCATTTTATTTACAGTTAATGATAACATAGGGGAAAGGCAGTGTGAACCTAATATATCTTCTGAGAGCAGCTCTGCCCTCCCACTCTTACTGTAAGCCAAACGGATCCATAGTCCTCTCCACAGCCTCTGTTTTACTCCCTCTCCTCATACACTTTATCCCTGTGTGTGAGGTTGCTGCTCCAGGAATCAATCGTTCCTTTAATTTCAATCAGCCTTATTACTGTTGGGAGCTCAGCAACTCAGCATCAAAGGCTGCTATGTGCTCTCCCTTCTCCCAGTTCCTCTCTGCTCTCTCACTTAGGGTTTTAGAAAATAATGATATAAGAATTATGTAGTAATCATCTCTAGTGCAGATATTGCTAACAGGCAGTTTTCCAGTCACCTCTGTGGAAAGTGTATAATAATATGAGCATGTAGTTGGTGGTTTGAAGMATGACAGGACAACACCCAAAGGACCCAGTACATGACAGAATACAGTAGTGTAGCAGTCTCTCCATGAGAAGCCTCTGCACTGCTTTGATATATGACTGATCTAGGATCTGGCATCACATCATCACACTCTCTCATCCACTGTCCCACAGCGAGGGGAATTGAAAATCAGTTATGCGCTTTCGCTAAATATGTGTGGAACAACTTTAAATAATAGTTTCATTTATATGGTTTGCTCAGATGAACAGTTTTCTGGACTGCTACATTAGGAGTAAAGTAACTATAACTCTCCTCTGTGTTCTTGTGTTGTAGACCCAACATGGACGAGGCAGAGAAGTACCAGCAGAGAGTGCAGGCTATAGAGGTGAGTCTCAGGGTTTTAGTTCCACCTTACAAATTGATTTGAACTTGAGCATATTGATAAAGACGCCCAACAACGGTCAGGGCAGTGAGACGTTTACTCTGCATCAAGGCAGTGATCTGTAAATAGTTCAAATGTTTAACCTCACATTCTGCAGAAGTCAACACAATTAAAGACATTCTAACATTCGGCACACAACCCACACAGAGCACATTGACATGTACTATACATTATGCTTATATGATGGATATTTCCCCCAGCCATGTACATCCACATCACATGCCTGCTCTCCCTCAGCCATGTACATCCACATCACATGCCTGCTCTCCCTCAGGACCATGTACATCCACATCACATGCCTGCCTCTCCTCAGCCATGTACATCCACATCACATGCCTGCTCTCCCTCAGCCATGTACATCCACATCACATGCCTGCTCTCCCTCAGCCATGTACATCCACATCACATGCCTGCTCTCCCCCAGCCATGTACATCACTCACATGCCTGCTCTCCCCAGCCATGTACATCCACATCACATGCCTGCTCTCCCTCAGCCATGTACATCCACATCACATGCCTGCTCTCCTCAGCCATGTACATCCACATCACATGCCTGCTCTCCCTCAGCCATGTACATCAACATCACATGCCTGCTTCCCTCAGCCATGTACATCCACATCACATGCCTGCTCTCCCCCAGTCATGTACTCCACATCACATGCCTGCTCTCCCCGGTCTGTCCATGTTTGAATAATTCAATTGGGTTGCATGGCATTTGCTTCAGGGCCACTACTGACCTCACCAGCAGGGTTAAACACTACAGGGACCTTGAGCATTAAGAAATACACACAGTAGAAATACACACACACACACACACACACACACACACACACACACACACACACACACACACACACACACACACACACACACACACACACACACACACACACACACACACACACACACACACACACACACACACACACACACACACACACACACACACCACAACACACACATAATGCTCATGCTTCCTCCATGCTTTATCCTGTCTTTCTTTGATGCAGTGGGGTCTGCCAACTCCCACATGTTATGCCCCAACACAGTTCTTATTGAATTAGGTTAGACCAAAAATCGTTAATTAAATTCTGATCTAAATTAGCCCTTCTGTTTAGCGTAATCTAATTGCAGTTGCTTTTGAAAGGAGGGATGTTGGGGAAACTATGAGAAGTCCAAAGGGATAGCAGTGGTGGTTTCCTGTCTCAGGCCTGGATTGGTGCTAAGTGTATGGGAGTGAACCGCTCCTCCTAACAGAAACTGAATGTGCAGTATGTGTGATATGTGTGTTTACTGTCAGACTAGCTCATGAAGATGGAGTTTTGGCATGCCCACGTGCTCCTAGCCTTGCCTCCGTTTCTCTGCACTTTGACCTTAAAGAACCAGCTGTTCCACCGGTCAACAGCATATATGTCTATGGGGCTTGTCACTGTAATCTACTGTCACCGCTTTTCAGTTATACTGTAGTAAGATATACAGTACTGTAGTTGTGCTGTTATCTTCTCCAGCATCATTCAAATGACAACTATGACTATCTCAGTAGAGCTTGAAAGCAGTGTAAGCTGTGGGACTCTGTCTCTCTGGTGACACACGTCTGAGATGCTTAATAACAGGAAGTGCTCCTCATTAGGTTCAGAAACATAAGTATATCTCTACCTCCACTCAACCCTAAATCTCTCTCTTTTTGTTGGTCTCTTTCTCTTCTTCTCCCATCACCAGGACAAGCGACGTAAGCAGCAGGACGACGAGAAAGCAAGGAGGGAGATGGAGGAGGAGTGGCTGACACAGGCCCAGCGCAAGGTCTGTCTGGATTGTCTGTCTGTCCTTCCCTGTTGCCTGTTGCAGGGAGCCACATGTCTGGCAGCTGGTTCGCATGCCCAGGGTGGAGCCCTCCTGTGTGATGATAAACTCAATTAGCTCCATAACACCAGACAACATCCCCAACACCATGAGGTGTCCTGAGGCATTTTCTATTCCTCTGTATAACAGTATTTTTCTCCCTCCTTCCTGTTCACCTCTCTTCTGCTCATCATCTTACCATGACCTCTGCTACCATGACCTCTGCTACCATGACATCTGTGAGCAGAGAGAGAATCACAAGAAAGAGAGGAACTGAAATGATGAGGTGGTTGTAGAGAAATAGGGAGGGAGTGAGTCAGAGTGAGAGAGAGAGAGCTGTGCATTGTGTTGATCTTTGTCAGTAACTCTCTCCTCCACTGGGACCACCAGCACTGATCCCTGTTGGACCCCATTAACTCCTTCACGTCAGATCAGTGGTGGAGTGGCTAGAACCGCTCCATCAACACATATGACTCAGGCAGCCGCCACACAAACAGTCTACTCTACATTACTGGGTTTGCCTGAGGATGTGTGCTGTGCTGGCGGCACCAGCCTTACACATGGCAGAGGAATGAGAGTTGTCTGAAGGCCACCGGGCTTTCGCTTCTTCCTCAGTGTGAAGTGTGAGAACAGTCTCTTGTTCCCAGTCAGCCCAGCAGTTAGAGCATCTCTGTATGCACAGCTCACTTCCCCTCCTGTTTTACATTTCTTTTCTGACTCTGAGCACAGTAAGAGACTGGTCCACATGGAGCGGTCACATACATTCCATCCAAAAGGTTGTCTTGGCAAATAGTTGTGAACAAGGCCCACTTAGTGTCACCACCACTCCTATATAATGTTGTGTCATTTTCACCACTGTCTGTCTGTTGTGGTGGCTTAGCTTGCTATCACACTCCCCACATTGTCGTATGACTAATTGATGAGGCTTGGAGCCAGGTAGGACTATGTTCACCCCTCGGCTTGGTGTTGTCATACCTGAGTTAGAATGAAAGGAGGATACCTCCTTTACTGTACCTCTGGGCTCTGGAAGGTTTCTGCTTCACAGGTTGAAAGGGATCTAACTGAGTCCCAGCCAATGCAGGTTGGTCCATTTACAAACACTCTCAAAATTAACATGGTCAGGTTTATTATTGTCAGTCGCAATCAGACTCCTTGTTATCAAGCCTACACCCGGGTTCGAGGACGTGTGGCTCTCTGAGCCCTCCCTGTGAGGGATCRGGAGTTGGGGGCAGTTTCTCCCTCACAGACAACACCAGGCTCTTGGCCTCACTCATCCTGCTGGAGATCCAAAATGGCAGCCAGAGCTCTGTGCCTAGGGGCTGTTTGTTTTGGTTACTGGATGCTGGATAACCGTTTCAGTATTCATAGAGACAGAAGGCTTTTGTTTTTGTTAGCTTCTTTTGCTATGGGGAATTTGAGAGAATAGGCTTGTTTTGAAAGGATGAGCTGGCAGGTGGGGGAGCTGCATGCTGAGAGAGATGGCTCAGAGCATAGGCCGTTTCATGCATATGCTAACTGCACAGGACATAGCAGACCCTAGTTATAGTCACCAACCCTCTTTCTCTCTCTCTCCATCCCTCTCTCTCTCTCCAAATCTCTCCTCACAGCGGAAGTCCTTGAGGGACCAGTGGCTGAGCGAGAACCCTCAGCCTGTCCCTGGGCGCAGCGCTGAGAACTACACAGAGGAGTGAGACACCCACGGCACACACACACACAATCTATCACTCCCCATGCCTGTTGGCTGAGGGAGTTGATATGCTCAGATGTTGATATATCTCTTARATAAAGCACTTGATACTGACCCTCCCCTGAACTGTAGTCATGCCTCTGTATGTATGTATTGTATTTGTGAATGGCTTTGTATGTTAATGTGTTGGTTTCATGTGTCATGGGGTGTTACGGTCATCATTGTGGGAATGTGTGTGTATTAGGTTGCCAACTGGTGAGGATATAGTGGAGGTCATTGAATCCACAAGCTACACAGTCACCAATGCCCAGAGCCACAACCAGGCAAGTGGAGAAAGCAGAGACATTCTGAGAACCTGAGTTTCAATATGATTTTTAATATACTTAATCAATTAAAATACCTCTGTGCCATATTAAATATCTTAGCAGATTTTCCCCATTATATACTGAACAAAAAATATAAACGCAACATGGAAAGTGAGCATTTCTCCTTTGCCAAGATAATCCATCCACCTGACAGGTGTGGCATATCAAAAAGCTGATTAAACAGCATGATCATTACACAGGTGAACCTTGCTGGGGACAAGAAAAGGCCACTAAATTGTGCAATTGTGTCACACAACACAATGCCACAGATGTCTCAAGTTTCGAGAAAACATGCAATTGGCATGCTGACTGCTGGAATGTCCACCAGAGCTGTTACCTTCAACGTCGTTTTAGAGAATTTGGCAGTACATCCAACAGGCCTCACAACTGCAGACCACACGTAACCACGCCAGTCCAGGACCTCCACTCCCCAGTGGGTGGACCTGGCTCCGAAGTGGGTGTGCCTATGCCCTCCCAGGCCCATGCATGGTGGCGCCCCTGCCCAGTCATGTGAAATACATACTGTAGATTAGGGCTTAATTTATTTATTTCAATTGACAGATTTCCTTCTATAAACTGTAACTCAGTAAAAACGTTGAAATTGTTGCATGTTGCGTTTATATTTATGTTCGGTATACTTTTTTACCCCAATGGTCTGTTTTACTCAATAGTCTCAATGTTTTTACATTAATAACAGCTGATTCAGTTTGGAACTGTGTAATATAAATAGCTTCGATATTTCACAACTACAGCAGTTCAAGATCTTTTCCCTCACTAAGTCTTTGATTCTACAGATTGATGTTCAGCAGAAACCACTCTTCTCTATAGTAAAGTATCCCTTTGTTCATGCAGTTATGACCTTTTCAGCAGATTGGTTTTTGCCTCCCTTTGGAAATAAACCACAGTACATTGCAAAGTGCCGATCCCGTGTTTTAAAGTAGAAGTCTATGTATGCTACCCAATGGAAAACTGACTCTGACATTTAGTGACATTATAGCCCTACACATTGGGGGAGCCCTAAAGGGTGTGTCTGGCTATTGACTGACAGGACTTTGACCCCGTACCAACTGTGAACTCTACAGGGGAACATACACTGAGTGTACAAAACATTAGGAACACCTTCCTAATATTGAGTTGCACCCCCTTTTCCCCTCAGAACAGCCTCAATTTGTCAGGGCATGGACTACAAGGTGTTGAAAGCATTCCACCAGTAGCAGTGTGTGGGTAAAATCACTTGTGAAGCCAAGCCAGAAAAAAGTGATAATTGCGTTGTTTGCTCTATAACCTGTTAGTTCATATGCCTTGCCACTGTGATATATAGGCCGAAGGCCGAGACAATAAGATGATACAGTGGCAGAAAAATTAAACCACACCTTTGTATCATCACAAAACCGGAGAGCAACATCTGTCCGGTGAAGTCCACAAAGCATATTGAATGTAACAAACAGTTACATGACCTACAGCATGCTCAAGCAAGTTAATGTTTCTGACGTTTTTGGACTAGTAAACAACTATTGATTTAGAACCACGTAGAGTTACCGCAAGTCGCAATGAAAACAGGAGCTGCCTCCACTATTTCAGCACCATTTCAACTTCAACATTTCAACACCATNCGAGGACAGACAATTTTTACACGCTACACACTTCAGCACTCGGCAGTTTTGTGAGCTTGTGTGGCCTACCACTTTGCGGCTGAGCCGCTGTTGCTCCTAGACGTTTCCACTTCCCAATAACAGCACTTACAGTTGACCGGGGCAYCTCTAGCAGGGCAGAAATTTCTCAAACCAACTTTTTGGAAACAGACATCCCATGACGGTGCCATGTTGAAAGTCACTGAGCTCTTCAGTAAGGCCATTCTACTGCCAATGTTTGTCTATGGAGATTGCATGGCGGTGTGCTTGATTTTATACACCTGTCAGCAATGGGTGTGGCTGAAATAGCCAATTCCACTCATTTGAAGGGGTGTCCACATACTTTTGTATATATAGTGTATGCGTTGTGATAATTGCGTTGTTTGTTCTATAACTTGTAAGTTCATATGCGTTGTGCTGGGATGTATGCCTAAGGCAGAGACAATAAGAAGACACAGTGGCAGAATAAATTCAACCACTCCTTTGTTCCATCACAAAACCGGAGAGTAATCTCTGTTCTGTAAAGTCCACAAAGCATATTGCACGTAACAAACAGTTTCATGACCTACAGCATGGTGAAGAAAGTAATGTTTCCGACTTTTTCGGACTACTAAACAACTATTGATTTAGAAACACAGAGAGTTACTGCAAGTCAAAATGAAAACAGGAGCTGCCTCCACTATTTCAGCACCATTTCAACTTCGACATTTCAACACCATCAAATCACCTATTTAGTCTAATACAGGGACAACTAAAATATACCAAAAACAATTTAGTCCAATCAATGTAAGTTAAATATGATTTGGCTGTCCATGGTTCTGATTTGTATGTGTGTTTTTGTGTTCATGCAAGAAGAAGAAACATGTTGACTCACCCTACCTGTAGAGAAACGCCAATGTCATCCTGCTCTTTCCTGTTGACGAAACGGTCTATGACTCTGTCATACAGTACACACTTGTACACACTTGTATTTTTTATTGCCTTAGGCTACGTGGCTAAAATGCTTGCTCGCTAGCCCAACTTCCTTTCATGGGCAACGATTAGCTAGTTAACATTAGCCTACTACACCTAGCTACATATTGAACTTCCATCCTCTCAGTTCAGGGACACAATGTATGAATTTATGGTTGGATCAGAATCGCCGTTATAATCATTGTCCAGTACGGAGAATTAAGTCAAACCACAAGTCCAAATCCTTATCTCCATCCATGACTAATTTAGGAAAGGTAACATCAATAAGGGATCAATAAGATAACATTTACCTGGATTCACCTAGTCAGTCTATGTCATGGAAAAAGCAGGTGTGTTTGGCACACTCAGTGTATATAATATACTGGCCATTACTTGAACTTTTACATTCAGGTTCATGTATGGTCCATATTTAGCTCACACTAACACTTGGTAAGGAAGTTCAGTGTGTATTCATCTCTAACACTCATGGTGTGACGAAGCTGAGCCCAGCGCCACGCTGCTCTAATGGTTACTGTGACATATTTATGGCAGTGCGCAGGGCCTGGGAGAGATCAGGGATGAAGAGGAAAGTGTTTGGGGGAGACAGTGACTGTAGGACTGTTAGGACCAGGGGTTCCACTTAAAATGGTCTCCTCTGTTTCCCATAGGCTGACATTGAAGAGGGTGGGATACAAGGTAAGCTTCACCTGCATGGTCCTTTAGCCCTGGGCCTGGATATCTCGTTCGTTCTCACTTTCTCTTAGACCATCCTGCATGTGACTGTTCTTTCATCTCTTTCTGACTGACACTAATGTAATCAGGGTGACAGAATGAAGCCACAGCTGTGATTGTRTTATAATTGATATGATATAACTCAAACGCATGATTGTCGCGCAGCACATTAGCATTTGTATATMGAAAGTACAATGGTTTTGWATTAGRTCACTGTATCTTTATCTTTTAGACATCATCAGAGCTGCTGGGGGTCAGCTCCCTGGGCCAGTAATGGAAAGGGTTCTCCATGAGAATGGACTGGAAGGTCGATCAGGTARTGTTTGGGGAGGATTCCACCACAGAAATGMGATAGTGCTCATCATCATCCACACCWTTSATTTGGGACGGGCCCAGCCACAGTYAAAATCTATACATACCTTRYCTATGAGGGAAACCATATTTCTCTCCATATTTTTCTCWATATCTGTTCCTGTGGCTGGGTTTTGCCTCCAGGGTACGGCTTAACYATGTGGCTGGCTGGGTTGAAGGGCTGGAGCAGAATGCAGGCGATAGTTATATTTAGCCCACTTTGTTTCTCTTGGTACATTTCTTATGCATGCTGGGGGCTATGGAGAGTGGAAAGGGTACTGGGTTGTGCACTGTGAGCCTGCACATTGACCTTGTGTTGTTTACTCATGTTGTGCAGGCTGACATTAGCAAAGAYGGCTCTGACATATGCCACAAAAATGTGCCTCCTCGCCCTTCACCTACTGGTAATGTAGYCCTTSCTTTAGGGMAAAGGCTAWATTGATAGTATTTGAGTYGTGGTATGGGTAGAARWTAACATTAATYTTTTATGTTTCTYTAGCCCAGGTAATCCYTGCTCTGACCATGYTTCCAAATATAGTGACTTGACTGTTATATTGCCCTGMATAATTTKTKCCTCTGTGTTWCAGTGCTGGGGATGGTTGCAGTGCAGGTGGAGAGGGATTCAAAGACAGGGGTCACCAAGATCAGGTCTGTGGTGCCCGTGTCTGGAGCACCCAGGGCCTTGGGGGAGACGGTGTTCAATGACAGCAGGAAGAGCGTCCACCACGTCGGCGGSGCAGAYGGYCAGCCTTCTGCTGAGGAGCTGGGACAGCTCCTTAGTGRCATCAACGATGTCGGGATGCAAGTGCTGCTGGATGAGATCCCAGTTGTACCACAACAGAAGGCAGAGGAGAAGATAGAGGTTGGTGGTGGGATGGAAGAGGAGGTGGACAATGTGGAGGACCCTGCCACACCTACAACCCTGGGCTACACTGAGGAAGAGGTTGAGGTTGTGGGGCATGAGGATGATGAGATTGACGAGGAGATAGAAATAGGAGTGGTGGAAATTGTGGAGGGCCCTATCCGACCGACCGACCTGGGCTACACTGAGGAAAAGGTTGAGGATCTGGGCTGTGAGGATGATGAGATGGACAAGGAGACAGGAGTAGGTCAGGTAGACCTTGTGGAGGGCACTGTCACACTGACCTTCCTGGGCTACACTGAGGTAAAGTCAGAGAGCGAGGGTCTGGGCCATGAGGATGATAGAGAGTTGGTGGAGGTGGAGCGGGTGATCATTTCTGACGCGGGTGAGGAGGAGATTGTTCTTCAGTCTCCRGTTCTTGGGTCTGAGACTGAACCCTTCCTGGGCTACACTGGGCAAAAGGTTGAGGCTGTGGGGCATGAGGATGATGAGGAGGACGTGAGTGGATTGGTTGTCTTTGTGGAGGGCCCTGTTCCACCTGTCATCCTGGGCTACACTCAYGAAGAGGTTGAGGATCTGGGACATGAGGATGATCCCCCCAGACCAACCCCACGCTACAGAGCCGAGGAAACAGGAAAGAGGGCATCCAAACACAATACCAAGTGCTGCTCTATCATGTGATTCTGCACATGATAGAGCATCACCCCCCCATTCCTCTAAGCTATGCCACTCATGATGAATGGTCTGTATGCTTGGCCTAAATCTACAACATTGTCTAAATTGCACAGGATGTGCTCCAGAGAGGCGTGCCTTTGCTCCTCATCTAAAATGTCACTGGTATCCTGAGACTACAGTCCCACATGGCTTGTGTCATGGAGTGTTTACTGTTATCCTCCTCTTCAAACAGCTCTGTGAACAGACTCCAGTGTGACTGTTACAAAGCCCTTCTGCCTCCTGCTGGACACAGTTCAGTAATGCAACTAGGTTTTACTGCCAAAATCCCAGCAGCACTCATCTCCCGCTCCTCTGCCTTTGTGATTGGTTGTATCAGCCAAAAAAAAGTACTCAGCACTATGTCCTCTAGGAATGAAGAATATGAAGAATAGATGAAGAATACAACAACCACTGATCTGTTTCTTTTTGGAAATAGATTTTTAAATATTAATCTCAGAAATGCCTGATGTGCCTATTTCAATTTCAATTTCAATGGCAAATAACCCTTTTGTTCTCTACTTTTAGAGTGTCCTCATCAGTAATACAAATGTAATGGTTATGAATATGATACTGTATTCCGTCAGTGACCAAAACAGTCTGTTAAAGAAGGGTTGGATGCCATTAAATCTATTCAGTGCGATTTGTATGTGTACGTGTGTTTGATAGTTGAATTTTGATTTAGCCATGTCTGTTAATGAAGGTGGGTTAAAAAAAACTGGAATGTGTGTGTGATTATCAAAACAAAATATATTTCATATTCTTAAGATTTTTGTTTGTCTCGTTCTTTCCTTTTGATCAGCAGTAGCAACGTTCCTGTCAGGACGTTCATGTATAGGACTCTTTATTGCAAATGAGCTGTGACATACCATTAAAGACACGCTACGGAACTTTGGCGACTATTAAGTATTTTTTTTTACCTCTCGCTTTGGGCTGGATGTGTCAATGTGTAGTTCATACATACTTAATATATGAGCAGAATTACTCTCTTACCACAATTAGCCATGAAATCCCGAGTTTAAAAGAGATACTATTTTTCTGGAAGATGTTCTATGCCATTTTCCCTAAGATTTTCCCCACGTGGGCCAGCCCTGTAGCAATTCGAGGTGTAGTCAATGAGCTTCAGCCCCTTCGCCTTTTGAGTGACAGGCAGTCTCACCTCTCACGGGTCTCAGCAGCAGCCTAGCAGCATCATTCAGACAGAAGCCTGGACACAGCCACGACACTGCAAACAGGTGGGTCTCTTTCTTATTATTCATTTTACAGTACCTTGTCGTATTCTGATATTATACTGTTAGTTACCAACGTTGTGTCATTAATAGCACTCACAGATGCATATGATTAATTTACATTTAATTTCCATAACCTATTTAGTTTTCATAAACGAATAATAATGTTTTAGAACAGTATGGCTGTTATTATTGATCACAAAGTAACAACTCATACTCTTTGAAACAAGCGTCTAGCTTTACTTTWAAATAAATGTATACAGCCTACAGTTTATTCCCACAAAAAGGCTTTAAATATTTGAGAATTCAGGATATTTGATATTTCATGAGGTAATATGTATAATTAATTGTGGTTTTCAAGGAAGAGCTTGTATTTGTATCACTGAGAAATGTTTGGCTGACTTCCCCTTAATGGAGGAGATAAACTCATGAAATATCATTAATATGTTGTGTTGCGATGCAATCACTTCACACATTGTGTGGCTGGCTTTCTGATAATCCAGGGCRMGAGTATGGCTATAAGCCTGAGGGTAAATATAGACATATAAATCTCACCTGCACCTGAGGTGACTACAGATGTAGGAATTTAATTTCATCAKTCTTTTGTTGCTGAGAATTTTCCTGCACAGCAGAAAACGCAAACTTGTAGTGTTTTTAAAAGGCTTCTAAAGTTTGTAATTTCCACTTTGAAATTTCAGACTTGATTTGCCCTAACAAAAAATGTATCAACCCATATAAAAATGGCCATTAATTATAATCCAGACAATAATTCCCATTTCCTGTTGCTGCATGATTATTTTCCTGCTGTATCAAACTGTCTTAAAATGAAGATCCTGCATCTGTAGATTACATGGGAGCATTGGTAATTAGACATGATGACGGACAGAACTGCACAACCTCAATGACAATGACAGTTCTGATCAGTTTGCCATTATGCATCGTAAAAGATCTGGAGTCATCTTAACAGGTGTGGTGTCTGGAGACATTCATGCAAACGACATACAGTAAACATGAATTTTCATAATAATTTACTGGTTCTTACAGATAGAGCTCTCTAAATTGGCTGGAGTTTAAATGAGTATGTTGTCATGAAGTCAATGTTTTGAGCTTAAGGCTGAAAGTGATATGGCTCTGGAGGAGAAGGCTGTGAAGGAGGCTCCTGTAGCAGATGCAGAGTGGATGTGCCAGACAGTGAAAAGCTGATTACTCTTCCCCCTAGTAAGCAGAACTCTGCTCAGGTCAACTGCATCAGCATTGTAGTGTCAGCTAGTAAATATGTCAGGTGATTGAATTTTAAATCTTAAAAGGTGAAGTTGCAATTTTTTTGTATATATTTTTTTATCCAAGTTCCATGTTTTAGTGACATGAAACTCTCATACTGTAATCAATTCCCATAAAGTCACATTATGCCAGGCCACAGCTGGCATAATGACAGTCAACCTTTCTTTCAACTGATATGACAGCAATCCTCAAAATAAACTTGGACAACAGCAGATTCACAAACATTTACTTTATTGTCCTATTTCTGCTGGTATTACCTGACATCTATGACATTGTTATAAAAATTMCCATTTTTAGTATACACTTGAAAGACTTCAACACATTTCGTAATTATTTGGTTTACTGAATGGTAGACCACCTAAGCCTAGTGGTGTATGTTTTTTGAAGGGGCTCAAATTACATGCCTCTAATTGCAAAGTCATTAACATTATTTTTCAGATTGTGAGACTGAAACCAAAYGCAGTGAAAAGGAGAAAAATAAAATATTAAAAGGTGTGAAGTTCAAGTTACGGAATTATACCCCATCACTATGGAAACAGAGCCCATGGTCAGCCCCCAATCTCCTAAGAGTCCAGTCTCCCAGGAGGATTGTGGTCTCTGGATGGAGGTTGGCTGTAAACCGGCAGAGGACACAGATATGACCAAAGACAACTCCTCCCTGACTTCTGGGGAAAAGCCCTGTGAGGCCTGGCAGGCTGTCATACCACCTCCCCCTTTGGTCAGCGCAGGCCACCCCGATAGGATGGAGGAGGATGAGCATGTCTTCATCCTTCCCCCACCATGTAAAGACCCCTCTTGTCCAGAAGAGGGCAGCACTATGGAGCCCAATGTAAAAGTCTCAGTAGGGGCCATAAGCGTCACAGAGGCTAAAGAAAATCCCAGGAGCTTAGATGGAGTCCAATCTGAGCAGCCTAGCAGCACTCCAGTCATGGACTATGCTACAGTAACAGTGGAAGAGGAGCAGCTGACTGAACCGAAGAAGGGAGGATCTGTGGATATCACAGTGCTGACTGAAAGACCTGGGTCTGCCACGTCACCAACAACAGACGAATATAAAGCAGTGGGTGCCTGTAGCCCTGAGCAGCCACATCCGAACATGGAAGCCAGCATTCTGAAAGAGACAGATCCTGTCCAATCATCACAGACAAGAGAGTCTGAGCCAGAGCACTGCCTTGACAACAATAGTCATCCAACCCATGAAGGGACCATCATAGAGCCAGAACATTCAGACGAGAGTAACAATGATGTTGAGGACATGGTCGATGGTAGATCACTAGACTACGACATGACCAAAGACGAGTGGGTCAGGAGAGACAGTGCTAGCAGTGACGTCCAGTGCCTCCAGCCTCACCTATCTATTTCAAGAGGCTTATCCAGAGAGCAGGTATCAGTGCCCACGCCTCAGTCACCTGCCTCTGAGCAGCAGGAGCAGCAGGAGGCTGGCAGCCTGACAGTAGCTGAAGACATCCAGCAGGGGGAGCAGCTGCTGCATCGCCTGCATCTGGTGCAACAGAGACAGGACGGACAACAGGTGCCACAGGAGCCTCCACCCTCACACCAGGTAGCCATGAAGACAACCAATCAGGATACAGGCTACCAGGAGGTAGAGCGAATCGAGTGTAGGAAGGAAGAGGAAGAAGAAGAGGAAGGAGGGAGTGAGGGAAGCGGTGAAGAGATAGAGCAGGGAGAGAGAGTACAGACTGTTGAGGTGGAAGAGAGTGCAGCGGTAAGTGAGGAAGACACAGAGATTCCAGAGAAAGAAAATATTGAAACAGTGGCAGGAGAGAAAGCGGAGGAGGTCCAGTCTCGTCCTTCTGCCCAGCTCAGTGTCCAACCTATGGTCAGGATTGAGATGGAATGCAGTGACGATGACCAGAGTGACAGCGGGGTGTCCACTGACTTCTCCCCTGTCAGCACACACGAGATCCACACGACCACAGCCCCCATCATAGACAACAAGGCTCCCCCACCCCAGAAAGAGACTCCCATCGAGAGGGAGATCCYGCGATCTGCTGAYAGGGAGCAGAGCCTGCGGCGGTCCAGGTGCATGTCAAACACCCAGGAAGGTCAGGAGGTGGTAGACATCCCCCTGATGAAGACTCCGCTGCTGGCTAAGACARTGTCCTCTAAGGCAGGGCCGGGGCAGGGCGCTGACTGGCAGTTCTCAGAGAAGAAGATGCAGAAGGAGATCAGCCAGGAGATCCAGAGGGAGCMTGTCCTGGTGAACATGGGGAAGATCCCTGGAGTCTACAGCAAYGGAACAGTACGCCAGATGAGGGAGAGGAAGCTGCTGTTTGAAGCCTTCCAACAAGGCAATGCAGAAGGACCCACCAGGCACAGGAGACCCCCCACCACAGCAGGCCTGGGGATGAGAGGTCATGTCTACCCCTCTGTGCTGGAGAGGACGCGTAGCATGGAGCTTGTCTCTTTCAAAGGCTACCCTCTCTCAAGAGCCCACTCCCACCAGATGTTTGACTTAAAGGGCCAAAAGGATGCTAGCTCAGGCCAAAACCCAAGTGCAGAGAACCAACCTGCCGGTAAAGGAGCAGCGAGGAAGGTGGTTATTCTGGAAAGTGACAACACAATCATAGCCCACTATCCGAACCGAGACAGAGGAGCTCAGCGCCTCTACAGAAGCCTAGACTGCCTAAGTATAGGGGACACTGTCTCTACAGAGGAGGAGGCTACGGATGAGGTGAGGGGAGAACAGCCAGGAGATGAGGACGACATCCTCAGGGAGAACCCCTTCTTTAAGCTGCGTCCCTCACTGGCCATGAAGCCGGAGGTGGAGAAYGACATCCGGGAAGCCAGGGAGAGGGAGGAGGAGCTGCGCAGGCAGAGGTGTAGTCTGTARGGAGAGGCAGGAGTCAGTGGGGGCAGGCCAGACGGCACAGAGGACCCCAGCCCAGACTCACCTACCACACTCATTCCCTCATCCACCTCCTCTTTCACAGCATCAGGTCAGTGGACATGTCCTGTTACATGTAGAATTCCTTTGTGTTTGAATTGGGGCAAAGTGAGGGGGAGAGCAGAATTTTTGCAAAAAGTATTTGTTTGTGCCATCATGAAATAGTGTTGCGTCAACGTATGATATACACACCTAGCTGAGGGAAAGTGGATACACCAGTTATTTATTTATTTTACTAGGCAAGACAGTTAAGAACAAATTCTTATTTTCAATGACTGCCTAGGAACAGTGGGTTAACTGCCTGTTCTGGGGCAGAGCGACAGATTTGTACCTTGTCAGCTCGGGGATTTGAACTTGCAACCTTTCGGTTATTAGTCCAACGCTCTAACCACTAGGTTACCCTGCCGCCCCAAACACATTCATTCCACAGTACACATTCATCTCAGCCCAGGCACTTTAATGTCTGCCTATTTGCATTAGCATCAGATAATGTTATTATGGGCACAGTATTGTCGTCAACTTAGTGTCATCCCTGTCACCAGGGGTTAGGGCAAGATCACTCTGCCCTAACACTTATCTGAATCAGCAGRACATGCCACAGGGGGACTTTGTAGGATGTAARCAAAGTTACCACAGCAGTACAATGGCKAGYAAGWTCAGATCAAGGGTGTTCTGGGCATCTGCATGTTTGAGATGGCAGATATGTCTTGGGGGGCAGCAAGGGGTTAGGGTTCTGTGAGCACAGTGCAGTCACAGCTTATTCCTGTCATGTAATGTAGAATCATATGAGTGTATATTCTAGATTGATAAACTTGTGGGCATGGGGATATATATATATAAATATATATATATGGCTGTGACCTGTGACCATTGATATTAGGGGTCTGGGGGGACAGACGGAAGAAGATAATTTCCTTGACTTCTAGCATGATTCAAATAAAATGAACTAGTTCCAAAAATAGCCATCGGAGGAATTACAATATGAATTATTGTAACTGCAATGGATACATTTTCAAATGGTACAGAGTCTAGAAGGAGATTGTATTTTTACTTAGCAGTGTTTTGGAGCCTGCTTGATCAGTCTGTAAATCCTTTCCTTATCCCATTTCATTATTCCTTATCCTGCCTCTCTGCAGTTGATTGCCGACAATCCAAGGGGAAGTTGGATCGAACCTGGCCTCCTCCCAATCCTAAGAGTGCTAGGGTGAACCCTGGACAAACACAGGTACAGCTCTGCTTTCCTAAAAGTTTCCTCCCTGTGACAGGAACACAACATGTCATTCACTCACAAGCTTTGATTGCAATTATACTGTATGTCTGTCTCTGCTAGCAATTTAACAGTAGGGGTTCTGTTTAGAATCATGTATTTCGCTGGCAAAGCTGACCTCAACATTTATTTTCAGAAATAACTGCGCTATAATATTTGACATCTGACAAGGGATGTGGTTATATTCAAGTTCTGTGTGTGGCTAAATGGAGATTGACTGAAATGTAAGAAAACCTAAACTGCTAATCAGACTAGCTAAATCCATTTCCTGTGTCCTGCATTATCTCTCCAGGAGCCCAAGGTTTACAAGGCAGGCGGCCAGAAAACTCTGTGGCAGCGTTGGGAAGCAGGTATGGTGAACGGGCCACTGCCACGGGAACAGGACTGATACTGGAGGTCACCAATACCAGGACTTCGATAACATTAACATTTAAAATGTATAACTAAGGAACTGGGATGGTAGAACTGCATAATTCACTACGATGGCAGAAACTTGAATTAGTATTAGCTTGAACATTCCATGCTTTGTAAGACTAAAATCTGTTTCGTATATAACATTACAATTTCATTACAAATATTCACAATGTACAAAAGACATCCTCTCTCATTTAACTGCTCTGCTTGTAAAGGTTTAACTACTGTTCAGTGTTCGATCAAAATGACAAATGTCACATCCACAATTCAGAGAAATGTCATCATCAAGAAGTGCATAAATGTGAAGGTAATCAAAACTACTACAAATGTTTCAATAAACGTACAAATGCCGTAATCATATCTCAGTCCGTACATATGTCCGTTTTGTCCCATCAGGCTCTGCTTATCAGTATTGTACAGTTTGTTAATACAATCCAGTGAAGAGAAAGGAAGTGCATACATTAAATATCCTTTTCTATCTGCCATAAGTCACAAGTTAGAGGTGAGACAGACAGACAGCTTTCTGGCCTCTCAATGATTGGCTGGGATCAGCCCTTCCCATCTCAGATACTGTACCACTGACAATTCATTATGAACATTTTTGTCCTTAATGACATGGAATAACCAAAGTTCAGTCCATCCACATATAAAACACTGTCATGATGTGACTCCGATGAATAGTGGAAACATGGTTTTGTTTTAACACCAGAAATGTTTGAGTCGAGGGTTCACTACTTTCCTGTTGGCAGGTAATATAGAATGACAAAACAGAACAGTCTATATTGCTCAATACTATGCGTCTTATCATCAGCAGATTAATTTAGGCCAAAGTATAGAACTACAATAATTTATAATTTCACATTTATATTATTTTTAAGTTATATCTTAAAAATGTAGAAGAACCCAGGAGACTACCGGCTATTTCTGAGTTGCAATTTAGAAAGCAATAGCAATGTTTGAAGGATCAAAGGCTAGCAGCACCCTCTTATGGCACTGGAAGGCCTGGGTGTAAGTCCATAAACACTGTAAAATGCCACTGTAATCTAGTAATGTGCAGTATCTTTATTAATGCAGATACATATTTGATACATACTGTAGCTAGGTCATGTGTTTACCAAACATATATCAGTCTCAAAAAGCTGATCATTAAAACAGGAGGACTTTCTCCTACTAGGACTTTCTCCGGTCTGTGATCAGACTCAGTGGAGAGTGTCTAATCTGTGAGGTCACAGACATGACCACTGAGTTTAGCCTTGCTTAGCACCATCTGTCAGTCCCACTGCCAGGGRGGAAGGYCTCCAGTCACAGTGTTAATTGTCTGACTGTTATCACCATTCAACYTAGGCCAAAGCCTGGGCATAGCCTACAGTAGATGGGACAACGGTTAAAAATGACRCTCTAAAGATCCCAGATATAGATGTGTGAGCTTGATTTGTTTGAGAAAGKTTTCTGTACTCTAATGRCAAAGTTGATAGACTCTGTAAAAMAAAAATGATARCCCTACACACACACACAAACAGCACACCTACAGTATGTCAATCCTCACTCCTCACTTTATTTGCAGGACACAATGATCCTCCCACAAAGCCTAAAGCTGAGTGGCTGCTGCATCTCTACTGTATGTGAGAGTGCTGCTGCTGCTGTTGYTGGTGCMGGMGGCGATGGAGCCTGTGGAGGTGGGGTTGGCGAGTCTCAGGCRGCTCTGCCTTTCTGCCAACAAACCAGGCCAGGTGGAGGAGCAGGAAGGTGAKCGCCCCTCTCAGGCTCAGCAGCYACAGCTGCAGCAGGAGGAAGGCCCTGAYCATTTCCCACCCAGTATAYCTCAGGAAGAGAAGCCTGAACTCCAGAGAGGACCACAGCAGGAGGGAGTTGAGCAGGACAGCCAGGGCCTCAAAGCCACAGAAGACCCGCTGCCACAAAACYTTARRCCCGGGGGATGTTCTAGGGAAGGGGCGGCGTGCGCCTGAACACAGGTGCCACAAGTCCAWGCAGGATTTAGCTATGATGSTCAACAGGCACCAGAGGGCACACTGGGGGTAGATGCCTGAGAAGAACATGACYTYYCAGTAGGAGATGAGGYGCTCCAGGTAGCTCCAGGTCTGGGTGTCACACGGTGGTCTGTTGCTCTGCTCTGTGATCTGTCTAAGYACGGGAGACTGARGTTCCTGGTGGGCGCGGCCAGGGGGKGTRCTCATCCTCCWCAGGCGGSGCAATAGRGTGGCGGACAGTAGCTTGATGCCCAGGTGGGTGGCCAGCTGCACAGACAGGTGGAAGCGCACCATGGTGAGGTCATTCAAGATCAGAGCCCTGTAGAAGTGGACGGAAAAGTGGTTGAAGAGGCAGGAGAGGATAACCTCAGGGAGCAGGGGCTGTTGCCTTGGTGACTGTTGCCCTGGCGGCTCGGGATCAYGGCTGAGGCRTTGGGACAYTTGGAATGCAACACAGTCCATCCCTGCCATGGKAACCGTGAGGGKGATTTTGGGGAGGTAGACAAGGATGTTGTGAAAGAGGAAACTGAGCTCTTCTCTCAGGAGGAAGTCRCCCACTAGTCCATCTAGGTGTAAATACATCAGGATCAGGATGGAGGAGAGGCAGAGGGTGCAGGTTAGGAAGGCAAKGGAGTGTTGCAGTCTCCTCAAGCTCATCTTTCCAAAAGGGTGGGCATCYATCRGGGMCTGTGGTGGTGCTGTGCCCTGTGCCACRCTGGGCACCGCTGCTGRTGTTGATGAYTGACTGTGTGACGGWTGAGTGACCACAGTCCCCCAGTCCCTCTGCAGGGCTTTGCTKTTCTCCCCCCAGCCCTGCAGGAACAGCTCTGACCACACCACACTYGAGAGGGTGAAAAAGACCAGGTTGTTCCCCAYCCTGAGSGGGTAGAAGGAGAGAAACATGGACAASGTGGATTTCAGGAGGAGAGCACTGACSAGCGAACRCTCAAACCCAAAGTAGAGGGCCACCYCCTCCCCGAAATAAGCCCTGATARCTTCCAGCAGCTGCCAATGCTCTCTCTGGCTGAAGGGTTTGAGGCCACACCAGCCAGCCCACCACCTCCCCTGGAGGCTCTGAAGCAGTGGGGCTTCATGTAGGGGGTAGATGCTAGTTAGGACTCTTAAGCGGGACAGACTGGCCATCACTGGTTCTCCTGGGAGSAGGGGAATCCGCTGGAGCACCTGAATTTCCTCCCCRTCCCCCACTCTSAGCCTGTCTAGGATCCTCTGCACCAGGGTCACACACTCAGCCGATGACAGCATCCCATACACCCCCRCCGTGGGGCGCGTCCTCCCCAGGTCCCCCACCTCCCGTGCCTGACCTCCTATAGGGCAGCAGGYCTTGTGTCTGAACAGAAGGTCCTCGTCAGCCTCCAGGAGCAGCCGCTCTGGCGTGGCCCCCACCACCATGATGGCACCCCCGGCCCTGGTCCGGCTGATCACTCTGGCCAAAATGTCTAGTCCCCCCAGGGGCTCAGGTGTAAGGATCTTCCCCAGYAGCCAGTCCACAGTGTCAGCCTCCACCTCAGGGTGGAACTCCAGCAGAATCAGAGGGGTAATCTCATTGAGGTGCTGCACGGGGAGCATGAAGGCTGCCATGGTGACGTTGGTGAGTTCTTTCCTCCGTGTGTTCCCTCCTCCTAAAAACATGCTGTCCCGGAAGGCGGTCATGGTTCCTTCTTCCTGGTGTTGACAGGGGGTTCTGCGTAGTGTTCGCCAGCCCCCTACCTCCTCTCTTCTCTTCACAGGGTACAGGGACAGGGCTTTGATGGACAAGATTGTCTCAGCACACAGTGCCACAGGGATGTATGATGACACTAGCTGTAGCTGTGAGAATGTCTGACAGTGGGGCAGCACAGTGCGGTTGCATTGTGACATCAGCATAATGTCATAGAAGAATGGTTGTCACTAGTTAGCACAGCCACAAAGTCCAAATGAGCTTTTTGGTCTTAATTTAAGGTTAGGGTTAGGCATAAGGTTAGCAATGTGGTTAGGGATAAGGTTAGGTTAAAAAATAGATTTTAAGAAGATAAATTGTAGAAATAGGTGGGGTTTAGCCATAATTCTGACTTTGTGGCTGTGGTAACTAGTGACAACCTAGAAGAATGTCCTGTTTTGTCATACACCGAGCTATAATGAAATTAGCATTCATCTAATTCTTGGCACTGAGGTGATGGCATTGAGATGGCTGGAAAATATTTTGCATACCTTTTTATAAAACTTTTTTTTAAAGTCTACAGCCTCCTTGGATTTCTTCACATTTTATTGTGTTACAAAGTGGGATTGAAATGGATTTAATTGTCTTTTTTTGTCAACAATCTACACAAAATACTCTGTTATGTCAAAGTGGAAGAAAATGTCAAGAATACTAAATACTAAATATAACACTAATATACCTTGATTAGATAAGTATTCAACCCTCTGATTCAATACATGTTAGAAACACCTTTGGCAGTGATTACAGATGTGAGTCTTCTTGGGTAAGTCTCATAAGAACTTTGCACACCTGTATTGTGCAGTATTGGCCCATTATTCTTTTCAAAATTCTTCAAGCTCTGTCAAAGTGTAGGGAATCATGGCTAGACAGCCATTTTCAAGTCTTCGATTTTCAAGCAGTGTCACGACTTCCGCCGAAGTCGGCTCCTCTCCTTGTTCGGGCGGCGTTCGGCGTCACCGGTCTTCTAGCCATCGCCGCTCCACTGTTTATTGTTCCATTTGTTTTGTCTTGTTTCCCCGCACACCTGGTTTACATTCCCTAATCACACTACATATATATTCCCTCTGTTCCCCCCCATGTCTTTGTGTGGAATTGTTATTTGTTACGTGTTTTTGTGTGACACGCCAGGCTGGTGTTTCCCGGGTACCGTATTTCACCCGTAGTATGTTTATTGTTAAACTCTTTTCCTTCATTGTGACTTTGTCGCGCTTTACACTTTCGCTTTGGCTGGAGGTTTGTTTGACGCAGTTGCGTCCGGCTGTTGTTTGCTTCTGCCTAATAAAGTGTGCGCCTGATCACAACTCTCTGCTCTCCTGCACCTGACTTCTACACCAGTAGCGCACAACCTTGACAAGCAGATTTAAGTCAAAACTGTAACTTGGCCGCTCAGGAACATTGACTGTCTTCTTAGTAAGCAACTCCAGTGTAGATTTGGCTTTATGTTGTAGGTTATTGTCCTGCTGAAAGGTCAATTGCTGTGGTTTTCCTCTATGATTTTGGCTGTGATTAGCTCCATCCAATTTCTTTTCATCCTGAAAAACACCCCAGTCTTTGTCAATGTAAAGCATTTTTTTATTTTATTTAACTAGGCAAGTCAGTTAAGAGCAAATTCTTATTTTCAATGACGGCCTAGGAACAGTGGGTTAACTGCCTTGTTCAGGGGCAGAACAACAGAGGTTTACCTTGTCAACTCAGGGATTCAATCCAGCAACCTTTCGGTTACTGGCCCAACACTCTAACCACTAGGCTACCCTCATACCATGATGCAGCCACCACCATGCTTGAAAATACGAAGGCAACTATTCAGTGATGTGTTGTGTTGGATTTGCCRTAAACATAAGGCTTTGCATTTAGGCCAAAAAGAGTATTCCTTTGCCATGTTTTTTTCTTTTCAGTATTACTTTACTGCCTTGTTGCATACATGTAACAGATGTAAATCGTACTCTCCTTGCATTGTGTTTTCTCCAAATAAATTACATCAGCCAGTGGTCCCAGTTGAGCATCATTTATTTCTGTTGATGAAACAGCACGTTAGTTGTTCAGGGCTTAACGATATTGATGGCTGTCGATGGCAAAATCCCTTGCATTGCATTTTCATACTGGGCGAACAAAATACAAAAATACAATACAAAATATAACATGTGTAAATACTTGTTGTTAAATGGGAAACAGCACGTTAGTTGTGCAGGGCTTAGTGTTGATGGCAAAATCTGTAGCATGAAGACAACTGTGTTAGCAGTGGGCTTATGTGACCATTACATCGGTGTATGCTAGCTAACACACTTATTTACAGCAATCATATGCCAAAGCACATCCCAGAAAGCCCCTCAATCCCTAACAAGTACCATATACCCACACATGTATAAATCAGTAACGTACAGCACACTTGTAAACATTGTAAAATATAAAATATAAAACAATATTCAGAACGTGACCTACCCCTTGCATCGCATTTTCATACTGGGAAGACCTGACGTTCGCGATCTCTCCCTATCTGCAAGCGGGGCCAATCACAACACACCTTATTGTCATCAGAGTTGAACCAACCAATAAGAATGCTTGAACATTAAATACACATTTCTTTAGAGGCAAGTGGAAACATAACCAACCCTGTTACATACACATGCATATTAAAAAAWATATATATTTATATTTGTATTCTTCTTATCACTCTGTGATGTAAGTCATTATCGTGGAGTCACTACAATGTTGCTGATCCATCCTCAGTTTTCTTGCGTCACAGCCATTGAACTGTGTAGCCCAATGGCCTCATGGTGACATCCCTAAGCAGTTTCCTTCCTTTCCTGCAGCTCAGTTCAGAAGGACAACTGCATCTTTGATGTGTCTGGGTGGTTTAATGCTTCATCCACCCCATAATTATTAACTTGACCATGCTTAAAGATATTATGGTGGAAAATTGCAAGACTATGTTATAATACTTTTATTGCATCAAATGGTTGTTTTATGTAACAGAATAGAGTATTGTTAACTATTGTGTGTGTGTTCTACTGAGGATGGGCCTCTGGGAGATAACACTGACAGGAGATTTACCATGTATTTTGGGTGATAAAACCTGAAGAGCATTCCAGAGCATGAGTTAATGTTTCTGTTCTATACCGTACCAAGGAGAGATGGTTCCAGTTTGGAGTCAGAGAGACAGACACTGGTCTCTATACAATGAAAACTGTTGACACAGCAGATACTGTCTGCTATGTATTATAGGTATCTTTCATACACATCTTAACCTTGTGACCCATTCTACATATCTGTTGTTCGTCATGTAGGTTGAAAGGGGTGTATCTTGGCTATAAAAGACCTTTGTACTTTTGTCTCAGGGCTCTCAACGAGTCATCTGAGCGTGAATCGTCGACCAACCATGACCAGCCATCATTATCGTAGAGCACTCAATTGATTACATTTATATGTGTGTGTTGTATTGACCTGCTCCCTTAATAAGTGATTAAAGATTTAGTTTAAGTATAATTCTGACTTGTGTGATATGTTTGTCTCTCCTCATTTGATAGTAAAGAAATTAACCACCACAATATATTCAATTCCTGATGTGTTATTGTTACCCATCTACCAATTACTGCTTTCGAAAAGCTCCCTGGTCTTTGTAGTTGAATCTGTGCTTGAAATTCAATACTTGCCTGAGACCTTACAGATGTTAAATGTTTGTGGGACAGAGGAAGGGGTAGTCATTTAAAAATCATGTCAACCCCTATTATTTCACACAGAGTCCATATAACTTACTATGTGATTTGTTAAGCAAACATTTTACTTCAGAACTAATTTAGGCTTGCCTAAACAAAGGGAGTGAATACTTATGCATCGACTATATTTTAGTTATAAATGTTTTATTAAGTTGTAAATGTGTAGAATTTTCTTTTCACTTTGACATTATGGAGTATTTTGTGTCGAATTAATGGCAAAAAATTACAATTACATCTATTTCAATCCCACATGGTAACACAACAAAATGTGAGAAAAAGTTCAAGGGGTAGTAAACTTTCTATAGGCACTGTGGTTTTCATACTCTCATAATCAGAACATACAATATCATTCATTTACTAACCTGAAAATGAGTGGTCAATTCCCCTTCAAAAAGTAAAAAATAGTTGATCCAATTAACCGTAATAAGTAGGCCTAATGAATTAGTACAGCAAGGAGGCTCTGTGGGTGGATTCAGACATGTGATACCATCTTTTACCAGAAGATGGTAATATCACCCTTACAAATCGAGGGAGCATTTCCTATACAGTACAGTAGTTCCACAAAGTCACTACAAGGGTAATATGAATCAGGGTGTTGCTGACGACTGAAAATAATTTATGCAATTTATGTGACTCATCCAGCTATGAGTTACTAATATCCTACTTAGTGATAGAACACTGTTACCTGTGATGTGCACCAGTTATCACCAAGAAAAAAGAACAGCTCAACAAACCTGCGAAACTGATTTGTTTTTCTATTTCTGAAATACCATTGAAATATGAGTCCCTCTCTGACTCATAGGCTTGTATACAAAGCCTGCAGTGTAGTGTTTATTATGCAATTGATACAGTTGAGTCTAACAAAAGCCATTGGAGCGATGCCAAGCCTGACACAGTGTTCCAGCATTTCTTGGAAACCCATTGGCTGACTTTTGTAATTTCTTCCAGGAAAATGAATATGCATGCCTCCAGCCAGAAAACAGCAGAGAAAACAGGGAGTGGGGAAGGAAGAGGGTGAGAGAGAGGAAGGTAAGATGCAGGAGTGAAAGAGAGAGACAGTACAGTCCATTCATTCCAGTCTCAATCTCCCAGTGTTCGTCAATATGAGGAGCAGTCTGTGTGGGCTCAGGCAGAGTGTAGCTGTGACAGCTCTGACATCACCACTCCTTCAAATACCCTGAGATGAGATGGGGCCCAACAAACTGCCAGCAGAGACAAGCCTATAGGATGACTCACTCACCTCACCCCATCATACAGAGTCCACCAGGAAGCTCACAGGCTCTGCCCGTCTGCCAGATAGATGTGTACAAGTTTTCTTCCACGGAACAGATATGCAACGATGAATACTTCATGACCACTAAAAGCCTGTTTTCTTCTTTCAATATAATGTAACTGACATCTACGAGGTCCTTTGAGGTGGATGAAAAGAAGAATGGTTGATGAGGGAATAAATCACTTTTTTTGCATAGGTAATGAATGAGTCCAAGGTTTATGTTTGGAAAACAGTTTTAGTGCATTTGCATCTCAAAGAAGAAAATATTCTGTAAAACTTGAAATGTAAATTCATGGAAGCACAAATATTTGACCTTACTTCCAGGAGGGCAGACCTTTTTGGTTCTACACACCACTATAAGATATATATAACCTCTGTTTACAGGAGATTCTGACTTTGGCCTGTTCTGCATCTGAATAAATTAATTGAAATGAATAAACCAACATTGGAAGAGGGTCCATGGTGTAATAACAACAACAGTCCTCAAATGGCCCAACTTGGTATGCCATTGTCCTCACTACCCCCCCCCCCCCTAAAAAAAACTATTGTCTAATTCAATAACACAACATTACAAGGGTCAACAACAAAGACAAGGTTGTCACAATTGGATGATGAATAGTTGGACTCTAGCCTGATCCCACAAGCTTGCATGAGGGTCGTTCCACCTCAAAAAGCCAGAAAGAGGATTTCGACACCCACCATCTCAGATTGTTCTGAAATCGTTTCTATTGTTAGAAACAGATCATGTTGCAGCATTACTGCAACATTATTTTGTTGAAATACAATTTAATCTCTAAAAGATTTACCTAATTAATTGCACCCAAATTTTCTAATTTCATTTATAGGATTCATATATTATTTAATAAATATGTACCTAACATCTGATTCTAACAATGAGTTAGATTTGAGTAATTAAAGAAATGGTCAAAACCACCCACGGACCCCCACATCCCACGATCCCCCCACATCCCACAATCCCCACATCCCACGGACCCCCACATCACAGGATCCCCCACATCCCACGGACCCCACATCCCAACGCCCCACATCCCACGGACCCCCACATACCACGATCCCCACATCCCACGATCCCCCACATCCCAGGATCCACACACATCCCACGGACCCCCACATCCAGGATCCCCCACATCCCACGGACCCCCACATCCCACGGACCCCCCACATCCCACGCCAACAATGAATACAAATATTTACATTTCTAAGATTTTACTGAGTTAAAGTTAACCTGAGTTAAAAGTAGGGGCATGGATCAGAAAACCAGTCAGTATCTGGTGTGCTCACCATTTACCTCACACAGGCCGACATATCTCCTTCGCATAGAGTTGATCAGGCTGTTGATTGTGGCCTGTGGAATGTTGTCCCACTCCTCTTCAATGGTTGTGCGAAGTTGCTGGATATTGGCGGGAACTGGAACAAGCTTTCGTACTCGTCAATCGTGAGCATTCCAAACATGCTCAATGGGTGACATGTCTGGTAAGTATGCAGGCCATGGAAGACATAAGGTGATGGCGGGGATGAATGGCACGACAATGGGCCTCAGGATCCTGTCACGGTATCTCTGTGCCTTCAAATTGCCATTGATAAAATGCAATTGTGATCGTTGTCCGTAGCTTATGCCTGCCCATACCGTAACGCCACCGCCACTATAGGGCCCTCTGTTCACAATGTTGACATCAGCAAACCGCTCACCCACACGACACCATACAGGTGGTCTGCTGTTGTGAGGACGGTTGAATGTACTGCCAAATACTCTAAAATTACGTTGGGGGCGGCTTATGGTAGAGATATAAACATTAAATTCTCTAGCAACATCTCTGGTGGACAATCCTGCAACCAGCATGCCAATTGCACACTCCCTCAAAACTTGAGACATCTGTGGCATTGTGTTGTGAGACAAAACTGCACAATTTAGAGTGGCATTTTATTGTCCCCAGCACAAGGTGCACCTGTGTAATGATCATGCTGTTTAATCAGCTTCTTGATATGCCACACCTGTCAGGTGAATGGATTATCTTGGCAAAGGAGAAATGCTCACTAACAGGGATGTAACCAAATTTGTGCACAACATTTGAGAGAAATAAGCTTTTTGTGCGTATGGACATTTCTGGGATCTTTTATTTCAGCTCATGAAACCAACACTGTAGATGTTGCGTTTATATTTTTGTTCAGTGTAGTATGTTCAGAGAAAGTTGTCATTGAAGTTGTTGGGTTTATGTCCCATCCAATATCCTGATATTACCTGGTTCTGACCACTAGATGGTGGGGAAAACAGGGAGACACACCAAATTTACTGAGAGTACATTACATAGGATGAAGAAACAAAACTCTCAGCCACAGCTCCATACTACTTGTCAACCATAGAGAACTGACACTATATACTCGTCAAAAAGGTTTGGTCCAAATTGGCTGTTAGGTACTATAATTATTGACTATATGAATCCTATATATTAAAATTGCCAATTTGGGTGCAATCAATCAGCTTAATTCCTCAGAGATCAAATTATATTTTATCAAAATAATGCTTACGGAATGCTTATCTTATCTGCTTCTTACTATAGAAATGATTTCAGAACAATCTGAGACGGTGGGTGTCATGGCTTGCTGAAATGACATGGAACGACCCATGACTGGTTCGTTACAGCAGTAAATCAGTCGGGTGTACACCAGGCTAGTTACACTCCACCAGCTGTGAATCTTTTCTCTGTGGTGATTCAACACCAGTATGCATTATTGTACACTTCCACAATAAATCCTTTATCAATTGTCAAAGTAGCAGCATGGAGCAATAGAAAACCCCCAGAGTTTCTCAATCCAGGAAAAGAATGATAGCAAGTGAAGCCCAGCTCAACCTATTGTCCCCATGTCACAATAACATAGCCTATATCTGATGACAGTAGATGACAGTTCCCATCACTGACCAATCAGAATGTGTTATTAGCCTTAGCGGCTAGCTCTGGCATGGGGTTTGTTCAGAGGATCAGGGGCTGAAGTAACTTTGGGTTAAGCTCATACAGCCAACTGTTCAAAGCCTTTTTTCACTGTTCTTCCTCTGTACTGCCATTACTCTATTTATGGAGTTAGTGGAAAGACTGTACGTGCAGTACTTTTACTTGAGAAAGCCTTTGGATCTTTTTCTGGAACCCCAATAGACATTACATAAACCTCAACATCACAAACACATTAGTCCAACAAGGAGTTTCCATCACTGAAGCTGTGAATACCCAGTTTAGTTTTCAGGGGGAAAGATATGTTTGACATGCAGATACTTGTATTGGCTGCATATCTCTCTAGATATACAGACCAAAGCATGCACACAGCTGACATGCTGTAGTTTCAGCGTGAAAGTCACTGCTTTCCATTACAGCTACAACATGGATGTGAACTAAAGTCAATACTGGTACACGTGGATGAATATCGAAAGGGTTTGTCTGAAAACGTAGGCTAAAGTGAAGCCCTATAAAAAAAATGATGGAGCAAAGTTTCAGATGAGTTTCCTTGTCTATGTTTTTTAATTTACATTTTTGTAATTAATAATTGCGATGTATTTTCACTCTACCTTATCTAAATGCATATTACATGCTTTTATATCTCTCTCTTTTCTTCATTACATTAGCTCGGTAATCTGCCCAGCAACAGAGTAAGGAACAGGAAACTACATGCAGTCTATTGAATAGGCTGTAACAAAGTGCTTCTCTACATACCTCTATTAGTGCTCTCTGGGATTTCTACATTCCTTCTTACTCTTAATTTTAACCCGGCCTAAGTATGCTCTAAAAGCTACTTGTACTCAGAGTTCTGCAAATGGGGACATGTGCTGTTTAGGACATGACAAAACTGAGGAGAATAGGACCATGTGAGTCTAATGGGTTCACTCCCAGTCATGCAACTACACAGTAATCACAAACAGTCAATTCTGCTAACTAACTCTGAAAATGAATTGTGTAATTACAGTGATAGAAAGACCCTGTCTATCTGAACACTAGGTGCCTGGCAGGAGTTGTATTTGCCAAACATGTTACATCAGGAGGTGTTATGAAGTGTTGACTTAGGCTGTCTCTGCAACGGAATAAGTAGTATGATGGAGGAAGTCCTCTCTGATAACAACCGTAACCTAGCTCCTTTATTTGAATGGATTCACTCTGACACACTACAGCACTAGATGTGTGAGATAATACAAGCTGCAGTTTCAACTTCAAATTTACATTGAGAGGGGAGGGCGGCTATCTGAAGGATTGATGATGCAACAAACTATTTCGAAACATAGGCGCCAACTGAATATTTGATTGACAGGTCCATTTAAAACGGTTTTCACAATACAACCAGAGTTACACTGAGCCAGGCTATGTCTGATATGGTCATGTTAGCAGTGGACAAAAAGGGAGTTTTTGTTTTAGCTTTGTGATTAGTGTGGTGAATCAGTATTGGAACTGGCATTAGCTCAGCAATGTGGTGGAAGAGCAGAGGTGACACGATAGAGGAACATTCCAAAATGTCTCGAGCATGGCATACTGAAAGAGTCTGGAGCTGTGAAAGTATAATAGAGTAATGACAGGGTTGCTCTTGCATGCACACTTGGAAAAATAAATCTGTTTGACATGGCTCAGGGCCTTGCAGTTGTGTTAGGCCTTCATGCGTCATGTATGTCTAAAGTTTGTCAACTACAGGAGGGAATTACAACCAAAAAAGTATGTCTATCAGCCTCACACCAAAACATCTGTGGCAATATTTGTCTCAACATTTATACTGCAGATGCATTTTTTGTCTTCTTAGAACACATATCACTATATCTGCATACAAAAAATCTGTAAAACCATACATAGCTGAACAATCCCAAGCCTTTTCCCTCTGCAGCCAGCAGTGAATCAGTATTCAGGGACACTGTGCCACTGGTATGCTGGCAGGCACAAGGTGGAAACTAGGCCATCTATATCTGTCCTTGAGGCTGATTATGAATGTATTATGTAAGTGCACAGCATAGGTTACATAACCCTAGTCATGCACTCATTCTACCCCCACCCCTCGGTGCTATAGATTGTTCAACAACACCAACCCAGCAGTAAGAATAATACAACTCAGACCCCCCTCCCACACACAACTCCCTCCGTCACAAGCTCTGAGGATTTATATCTTATTTCATGACAACTTAACAATGCGTTTGACTTCATGACAGATGTCARAGTYGAGTAGTTGCACAACAACTATAAATACATTCAGTTCCTTGTCAATTTGTATTTCAATAGAGTGGAAGAAGGCAATAACATATTGTATTGCCTAATAGGCTATATTCCATATACTTTTATGCTCTTTGAAACCYATACAAGTGTTTATCAGAGTCTATGTTCAAAGAAAAAAGGACTYCTTTCAATGAGCACTGCCTCTTACAATTGCACACTAGACAGCTGTCACATCCGCTCTGKAGCTAGCCAGGATTGTAGGTCAAAGTGTGCCCATTGAACAACACATGGATTGGTGACACATTGAGTCACATAATGGCATTAGGTGACAAGGTCATTACCTCCCAGTTACAGGAAATAATGCAGATTGCGCTCCTTCCTGGAGCTAACCTGGCACTGAGCTAGAGAACTGCTTACGGAGCTCAACCTAAAATAAGAACGGCCAGACATGGCTTTCATACTCTGTCTGCATCTGCATCATTAACAATTGTGCTTTTCAACATATTGTGAAGAAAATAACTTTAGGCTGAAAGTATTTTTCTGGTTTATTGGTCTGATCTGGATGTGAAAACATGATTTTCCATTTGTTACCCGCCCATTTTATGATTATTTCATCACATCCCCTCCTCTCTGCAACCAGCAGTGGTTGCTGTGGCAACTGTGTGACGTATTTTAGAATCCAGGAATAGAAGCATGTGGAAGGAAGGGTTCTGAGGTCTTGTGTTCCTCGTCACAATGCTCTGTTTTTCTCATGTTTTTCTGATGTGTATATCAGAGGTTAATACTGAAACGCATACGGTTTTGCCTCAAAGTAAAATGTTAACACAGAGTAAGTTCTGTGTGTTCATTGAGTGTTCATTGTGAATTAGTGCATGTGCTTTGGATTTAGTAGATGGAGAGTGATAGACATACAGTATAGAGTTAAAGGGGCAATCTGCAGTTCAAACTATAACAACACTGCTGCTGTTCTGGTAAACAGCTGAGGGGGGGATGGAGAAATGTAACTCACTCTCAAATTCATAGACAAAGCTATGGATGCAAGAACTGACCATCCATGATATCAAAATTATAGTTTTAACCATGTTTTGAGGCTATACAGTGTTAGTTTACAATTGCATTGTAAAATAAGTAAAATAAGCTTGTAATTTGGGTTCTAATGAGGTATGGCAGTTAAAATATGCTCATAAGGCATTTATAAGATTCAACAGGTTTATATAATTAATTTGTCAAAAAATGTATGTAGCAATTGCATATTACCCCTTTAAAACTTCTCTAGGGTATGTGGGACGCTAGCTCGTCAACAGCCAGTGAAACTGCAGGGCGCCAAATTCAAAACAACAGAAATCCCATAATTTAGATTCCTCAAACATACAAGATTTTTACACCATTTTAAAGATACACTTGTTGTAAATCCAGCCACCGTGTCCGATTTCAAAAAGGTTGTACGACGAAAGCACACCAAACGATTATGTTAGGTCAGAGCCAAGTCACAGAAAAAGACAGCCATTTTTCCAGCCAAAGAGAGGAGTAACAAAAAGCAGAAATAGAGATAAATTTAATCACTGACCTTTGATGATCTTCATCAGATGACACTCATAGGACTTCATGTTACACAATACATGTATGTTTTGTTCGGTAAAGTTCATATTTATATCCAAAAATCTGAGTTTAGGCGGGACGCTACTGTCTCACTTGGCCAAAAGRCAGAGAAAATGCAGAGCGCCAAATTCAAATAAATTACTATAAAAATCAAACTTTCATTAAATCACACATGAAATACCAAATTATACCAAATTAAAGCTACACTGGTTTTGAATCCAGCCAACATGTCAGAATTCAAATAGGCTTTTCGGTGAAAGCAAACGATGCTATTATCTGAGGATAGCACCATAGTAAACAAAGAGAGAGAAGCATATTTCAACCCTGCAGGCGTGACACAAAACGCAGAAATAAAAATATAATTCATGCCTTACCTTTGATGAGCTTCTGTTGTTGGCACTCCAATATGTCCCATAAACATCACAAATGGTCATTTTGTTCGATTAATTCCGTCTATATATATCCAAAATGTCCATTTATTTGGCGCGTTTAATCCAGAAGAACACAGGTTCCAACTTGTGAAACGTGACTACAAAATATCTCAAAGGTTACCTGTAAACTTTGCAAAACATTTCAAACTACTTTTGTAATACAACTTTAGGTATTTTTTTACGTAAATAATCGATAAAATTGAAGACGGGATGATCTGTGTTCAATACAGGATTAAAACAAACTGTAGCTAGCTTTCTGGACACTTCGAGTGACCCTTGTTCAAGATGGCCGTACTTCTTCATTACACAAAGGAATAACCTCAACCAATTTCTAAAGACTGTTGACATCCAGTGGAAGCGGCAGGAACTGCAAGAAGGTCCCTTAGAAATCTGGATTCCCAATGAAAATCCATTGAAAAGAGAGTGACCTCAAAAAAGAAATCTGAATGGTTTGTCCTCTGGGTTTCGCCTGCTAAATAAGTTCTGTTATACTCACAGACATGATTCAAACAGTTTTAGAAACTTCAGAGTGTTTTCTATCCATCTACTAATCTACTAATAATCTACTAATAATATGCATATCTTATCTTCTGGGGATGAGTAGCTGGCAGTTTAATTTGGACATGCTTTTCATCCAATATTCCGAATCCCCTAGAGAAGTTTTAAGGAGGAGGGGGGGGCTAAGTCCCCCTGTTATGAAACAGACCCCCAAGTTACACAAAATGAGTCGTGTTCTATTTTTAGGAGCCGCAATACATCTCATATTCTTATGATTATGAAGCAGTGGATGTGACTGTGTGTATAGATGATTCGATGGGAGTTACATGAATGTGTTTCTGTGTGGAACTCTCAGAGGAGCATTTAAAAAATAAAATATTTCACCTTTATTTAACCAGGTAGGCCAGTTGAGAACAAGTTCTCATTTGCAACTGCGACCTGGCCAAGATAAAGCAAAGCAGTGCGACACAAACAACAACACAGTTACACATGGTATAAACAAACATACAGTCAATAACACAATAGAAAAGTCTATATATAGTGTGTACAAATGGAGTGAGGAGGTAAGGCAATAAATAGGCCATAGTAGCGAAGTAATTACAATTTAGCAAATTAAACACTGGAGTGATAGATGTGCAGATGATGATGTGCAAGTAGAAATACTGGTGTGCAAAAGAGCAAAAAAGTCAATAAAAACAATATGGGGGATGAGGTAGGTAGATTGGATGGGCTATTTACAGATGGGCTGTGTACAGCTGCAGCGATCGGTAAGCTGCTTAGATAGCTGATGCTTAAAGTTAGTGAGGGAGATYTATGTCTCCAACTTCAGCGATTTTTGCAATTCGTTCCAGTCATTGATTCAGAGTTTGAAGTTAATTCTCAATTCAGGAAAACGAAATGTTGCAAGATTGTGGAATAATTCTATATAGAATTAAAATAGCATTTTACAGCACAGTACACATGTGACTCTGTATGGAGGGGATAGTGGATGGATAGATGGTGCTGAGCCTATAAAGGAGGGTCAAATGMGGATATGACAGTTTTATTTCAGGTTGGGGTGTCTTCAATGGCAATAACTGATATGCTGTAGTTTTACTAGAAACTACAGCATGGTGTTGAGCATTCCTAACTGTAGAGTGCAGGGCAGATAAGTGGTGCAACGTGTCAATGTGTTACAGCCCATTATCTAAACTGAGACYCAATAACCTCAGCTTCTGGATATGATCTGAGACAGGCCAACAGGGTTGAAGGAGTTTGACGAGAGATAGAGAGTGCGAGGGGGGAGAAAGGCACAAAAAAATAGAGACCCAAAGAAAGAAAGAAAGAGAGAAGGAAAAAAGAGAGAGAAACTTTGACAAGGTGTGGTCCAGGTGTGCAGGAAGTGTTGTGAAATCTTTTCCTGCAGTAATCCAGCCTGGTCTCATTGACTAGACGTAGCATAGTAAATGTAAATCTGGTATTAGTATGACATGTTACATTTGATATGGTTACATAAGACAGATGGTTACTTAAGGCTAAGGTGGTTGGTTGTAGTGGATTAGTAGGCGTACAACGCGAACATCTAGGTTTCGAGTTCAAATTTCATCATGGACAACTATAGCATTTTAGCTAATTAGCAACTTTCAACTACTTACTACTTTTAGCTACTTTGCAACTACTTAACATGTTAACTAACCCTTCCCCTAACCCTGACCTTTACCCTTTTAGCTAACCCTTCACCTAACCCTAACCTTAACCCTTTTAGCTAATCCTTCCCCTAACCCTAACCTTAACCCTTTAACCTAACTCCTAAAATGAACCCTAACCCCTAACCTAGGTAATATTAGCCAGCTAGCTAACGTTAGCCACCTAACTAGAATTCCTAACATATTGTAAGTTTTGCAAATTCGTAACATATTGTATGATTTGCTAATTCATAACATATCATACGAATTGTAATTCGTAACATATCATACAAAATGGGTGGTGGACATCCACAAATTAATACATACCATACGAAACGTAGAATATCATACTAAATGGAGTCTCTCGAATTTACATACAGAATAATATGAAATGCTCTGAGACCAGGTTGCAGCAATCATTCATGTGTGTCAATAGAACAGAATGTACAGTACAGTATAGAATAGAGATCATGGCCTTTGTTTTCCTCAGTGGACTCCTCATGTTGGTATTTTAGGCATGATCCCAGTGTGTCCCAGAGGACGTTACACAACATCTCTGTACCACCATCTTTCACTAAACCTCCCTGTCCTCTCCCAGTGGTCAATTCTGTCATTCAGTCTTGCTGGGATAAAAACAGCCTAACTGTGAGTCCCTTTGTGCCACTGTGTACCACCCACTTGGCAGGCAGGACAGAGATATTTATATGTTTAGAGATCACTGTATGATGTGAGTGTGTAATGCCTCAAGTGAATGTGTATTTCAGGCAAATAAGGCAAAAAAGAAGGCTGTGTTACAGTGTAGTTACAGTTACATCAAAGTGTTCCTTTAACTCAATTTAACTTTAACTCAATTGAAGACACTGATATTGAGTACCATTATATGAATTGGAGTATGACCTGTTCAATTATGTCTGTGAATACATGCATGCATCCCAGCTATCTCCCAGCTATCTCCCATGCAAACAGCAAGCACTCACGCAGGCTTTGTTGAAGGGATTGTTGAAGGGGAGAGGACCAAGGCAGGCACTGTGCCAGTTGTGGTGGGTGTGTAGTGGTTGCATAGTTAGTGGAGAGGGCCGGAGGAATGCCTGTGGTCATACCAAATGGACAGCGTGGGTGATAATTGGGAAATTACATCACTAGTGCCTTGCAGCGCCTGGCTATTGTAGGCCGAGAGGTCAATGGACATCACACTGCATAAACAGATGAACATCAAAAGTACATGATGAGTCACTATTCATTTAATCATTGTAATTAATTTAATTTTGTTTTGCCAAAGAACAGATATGATATATTATGAAGTCAGCAACCAGTTCATTGAGTATTATACACAGAGCATACAAAACATTAACGACACCTGCTCTTTCCATGATATAGACTGACCAGGTGAATTAAGGTGAAAGCTATGATCCCTTATTGATGTCACTTGTTAAATCCACTTCAAATTGGTGTAGATGAAGGGGAAGAGYCAGGTTAAAGAACGATTTTTACACCTTGAGACAATTGAGACATGGTTTGTGTATTTGTGCCATTCAGAGGGTGAATGGACAAGACTAAATATTGAAGTGCCTTTGAACAGGGTATGGTACTGGGTGCCAGGCGCACCAGTTTGTCAAGAACTGCAACGCTGCTGGATTTTTCATGCTCAACAGTTTTCTGTGTGTTTCAAGAATGTTCCACCACCCAAAGGACATCAGGACTATTTGACACAACTATGGGAAGCATTGGAGTCAACATGGGCCAGCATCCCTGTGGAACACTTTCCACACCTTGTATACTCCTTGCCCGATGAATTGAGGTTGTTCTGACGGCAAAAGGGAGAGGTGCAACTAAATACTAAGAAGATGTTCCTAATGTTTGGTATACTCTGTGTATGTGTGTAGTTTAACCAATTTAGATTTGAAAAATGTGTCTTTATCTATTTCCAGATAAAATTCCATAGATGGAAGAAAATGGTTTAAAAATGTATTAATCCTATAGGAACAAGACTGACAGCGAGGGAAAGAATTTCATAAAGTCTCAAGCTGTTGCCTATAGTCTGGATTTGAAACTAATTCAAGAGAGACTTTTTTAAACCCAGGATTTATTTTCATAAGATGCTTGGTGGTCATTTGACTGATGCATACAGTATGTTCCACTCTAAAAGCTCATGTGACTGCTGCATTCTGCTGTTTTCATGGAACCCCTATGGTTGCAACCTGGTCTCAGAGCATTGTGTATTATTCTGTAAGTAATTCCAAAACACTCCTTTAGTATGTTCCATTATGTTACGTAATAGGCCTATACTGTGTTTTTCTGAGATTCTGAGAATATTTCACAAGGCTGGGTCAATCTCTTGGATTATGTTAAGGAGTTCATTGACACTGTGAAAGACAGATCATTGCATAAGAAGCAATATGGAAAACAGAGAGTATTTCCCTGAACTATATCCCTCCAGACATCTACAGTTTTTTGGGGGGGAATGTCTCCTTTATAATGAGAATGGATTCAGTGGAGATCACCATATGCTGAAAAACTGTGAAGTGCTTACATAATGACTGCTGGCATTTTCTTTCTCAATTCTATTCCAACGACTCTGATCTGTCATTCACTTTAACGTGATACCGAGCATGTCGTCCATAAAGCTGATGTTTGGTTGAAGAGCATAGGTCTATTGGAAATCTGCAGGGGGAGTGAGACGGAGCCAGAGCTGGCAATATTACTTAATTGTTACGAAAGGATGGGCTAGCGAGTTCAGTTGATGATGCATGAGCAGCATAACGTTATGTGAGCTTTCCCTTGCGGGGTGGGTCTTGGCATGGAGAGAGGCGGTCTCAGTGAGCGCACCACACATACGCGGCCCATTGGTTCAAGTGAGGATAGGAAACGTCCTCGGCTGAACTTCACCGGGAAAGAAACAAATAGGAGCTGCAGCAATCCAAGTGGAGCAGAAACGCGAGACACAAGGTGTCAGAGAGACTAGTAGCCTAATATTGAGTAGGCTAACAGTAGTCTACACCGTACAGGAAACAAAGTATCCTGTGTATTCGATGACCCAGTGCTGAATCGAAGCTGCTGYATCATTACGATCGCTCTGTTACATTCTGACACGTTTCTTTAACTGAAAGATCGGTGCTTTTCTGAGACAACGAGAATCCAACTCAAGGTAATTTCACAATTTTCACTCATGCGGTGTATTTCAACAGTGCCTTCATTATACTACAGAGAATAGGCAATCGCATAAGGAGCAGAAATGTGACAATGTTGCCTACAACAGAAGCCTATCAATTATGAAGGCTACGATGATTTGAGGTTAAATAATATAGAATATACCAAGTAAAGGAAACTATAGACAACTTTTGAATCAGCTTTAGATGTAAAATACATTTAAAGATATATATATATATATACACACAACTACTCCACAAATGTCATTATTAGGCTTCGCCAGTGATCTATTCAGTAGATCACTTTACAGTCACAAAATTATGATGAATTGAGATGGTCTGAATAGATTTAGTGGAACAGGTATGCAATTATGCTTAACAGGACCTTCGTTGCAATAGTTTGTTGAAACTTTCATTGCTGTTTAAATACGTTATTTCGTTCCCTTTGTATATCTGACTGAAATGTAGAATGACATCCACTAAACGGTTTAGAGAAGAACCAGTTCAGTCTTCGTTTAGGGATGTACTGCAGCTAGGTTAATTAACAGTTCGATCTATACAGCGAACCAATTGTAAATGAACGGTGGGAATAGCAGTAGGGCGCGGAGTATTATCAACTTGCAAACTAGGCTAGTGCTCTTATAAATGTCCTTGAGGCAATTCGATTCCTGAAAGATATAACGTCTGGTCGTTAACTCAAAATGTTAAGCCATTTTGTTTTAGTGAAAWAAAAAATAGACAAAGCAGTCATTGTGCGAATTTTTCTATATATTGATACGGTCTGTTATATAACACTATGTTAACCTACATGTAGGCTAACACTGATTTAGTCTGATGAAGCGACTTCAGTTCCAGTCATTGGGTCAGGACAGGGATAATTAATAAATATAAGGCTAAAATATTATTGTTTTTTCCTCCCAATTCTAAAGAAAGCTTTTATTTAAGAAATACGAATATAGATCTTATAATTAACCGTTTAACCTTTAGACTGACAGGAGCCCACTTTGATTATTATATTGTAAACATTTTCAAAAGAGATCGATATGTCTGTCTAGCACTTAGTACATCATGGTTCTTATTCAAGAGTCGTGTGGGGTTGTTGTGCAAGTAGCTCCAGTTTAACTGGAAAGKTGTAATGYGGTTACATAACATTYTGTTGTAACTGGTCTTGCATAACAARTAAATCCCCCTCTCCATTTKTTCTTCCTCTTTTGAACGCTAGGTGGGGCTATTGCAACAATRTYCCGCCAWAKCATTCCACGACACTGGATTTTGAGACACTATCTGAAGAACKGAAAATCTCAACACAGCAAAACCATGAGTGTGACCAGTGAGATGTTTGAAGAAGATTCTCAAGACATGAGGGAGCAGAGTGGTGGGGAGTCCAGTGCTGCACCTGGTGGGACCCTGTCCTTCACAGARGAGGCRGTYTCCATCCTGACCTCCAGCAGCCTGCTGGCCCGCTCTCTGCTKGGACGCACCTCTGCTCTGAAGCGCACCAATGACCCGCCCYCCTCTGGYAACSCCCTCAGACGGAAGCGTGAGTTCATTCCCAGCGAGAAGAAAGATGACGGCTATTGGGACAAGCGCAAGAAGAACAACGAGGCGGCCAAGCGCTCCAGGGAGAAGCGCCGCGTCAACGACATGGTGGTGGAGAATCGCGTGCTGGCGCTGCTGGAGGAGAACGCACGTCTCAGGGCCGAGCTGCTGGCTCTCAAGTTCCGCTTCGGCCTGGTCAAAGATCCCTCCAACACACCCATCCTGCCCCTCCCCACAGCCCCCTGTGCTCCACAGACCTTGGCTCCACACTACTATCTGCCCAGTGGACCAGGGAGCCACCCTGCTGCKCKCGGGGGCCAGTTCAGCYTGCAAGGCTCCAGGGACMCTGGCAGCATGTCAGAGGACTCTGGGTTCTCCACCCCTGGCAGCTCCAGTTTAGGGAGCCCCCTCTCCTTTGAGGACCGACTGAGTGATCATGGCAAACTGTCCCCACACAGAGCAGAGGAGCTGGGCTACGAGCTCCACCACTCCCCTGCAGAGGCCCAGGTGCACCACAGTGGAKACTTCCCTGGGGAGCTCTCCAGYGTGATGATGGGGAAAGTGGAGTCTGGGGAGGGCATAAAGAACTTTCCTCACAAAATGCGCTTCAAGATCCTCAGCAGTGGKGAGGACAACAGGCACAGCCCCATACAGTCAATGGGAGCAAGAGACGGTCCCCGGGAGGCAGCCAGCGGACACATCATGTTGGGTGGAGCTGAGGGGGCAGGAGTCTGGCCACATAAGCAGGAGGGAGAGGAGACCCGGAGGGGGCGACAACAGCAAGAGTCCACTCAGTATGGCCAACCTACACCCCCACAGAGCCAGACAGAGTCTCATTATCATACAGAGAACAATGTCCTCAAGTCCCACCTCAGCTCCCTCAGTGAAGAGGTGGCCCAGCTCAAGAAGCTGTTCTCAGAGCAGCTGCTGGCTAAAGTGAACTGAGCCCAGGACTGGGTTAGTGGATGCTCGGTGAACTGTCCCATCCCAGAAGAGGAAGCTCAATCTGAGCTAGCATACTAACATAAGCACATACACATGGTGAAAATGAGAGAGGGAAACAGAGACTCTAAACACAACAGTACCTTGGCACACTGAGCTGCTACGGTGACAAACCAATGGCCTGGGCCAACTGGACTATGATCCACCCCAACTCCTCAATTCCAACTTTACCTTTGTATTTTTACCCTCTACTTTTGAGTTGTCCTGATTTTCTACTCCTAAATCCTAAACTCCAAGACTCCTTATCTCCGCCTCAATTGAGAACAGTTTCTGTAACAAGTCCCATCACCTTATGAAAGCACAAAGCTATATGTGTTGGTTAACTTGTGGCCCTCTGCCTCATACACTGTGAGACCCTCAAAAACACTCTGACACAAGAGGACACTGCCTCACCTCTCCAGAGGATACTGTATTATTGACTGTCATCTCCACTCTGCATGTACAACAATGCTGCTTCTCAAGGTCTCACAACCACAGACAAAGCAATGTCAGTGATTGAGACATTGAGGTGAACTGGTGCTGAACTAATGTACACTGTAATTCAACTGGAGCTTCAACAAACTCATTATTAGTGCTGTGGTATTGGCACTAATTGGTTTTGAATATGCATGAGGAAAGAACACCACATTCTTTTAAACTGTAAACACAACCATAGAAAGGACACTGAGGACAGATAACCTGAAAGGTGACGGTCTCCAGTCCCTGAATGGGAACTTTGAACTATTGTCATCTCTTTAATGTATTGCAACACAATGGATTTTGGATAATGACAATTGGAAATCAACTAATACTCTATCATTCCATTGCACAGTCAACAGCATAGCTGTGAGGACAGACACACACCATGTCAATCARTGAAATGTGATATGCTTCATGTAGGACAACACACTGTGTCTGGCAACTAGTGAAAGTGTTTTCATGTCTCAGTTGAATACTTTTCGTTAGCCTTGTCCAAAGAATACATGGCCTGTGTAATTACTAGACATGCACTGTAAACTCTATCTCGGTGATGAAAATATTTGTTGTTATGTGAATATCTGTATGAAAATACATTTTTGTACTTGTGAATAAATCTTTGAAATAAATATTTTTGTCTCGTTTTGATTATACAATTTCTAATAATCTAAAAGTCAAGCAGCCACTCGATCAGGGATGGCAACATACAGTATCAGGGATGGCAACATACAGTATCAGGGATGGCAACATACAGTATCAGGGATGGCAACATACAGTATCAGGGTGGATGCAATCTGGAGTTATCAGTTTCAGGGATGAGTCAACACTTAACAGGATCGAGAGATCAAGTGCACGGCCGCGGCAGTGGGGAAGATTGTGTTCTTTTGTATGAGCATCCGAGAAAGAGTGGCTAGCACCTTGGGGCTATATCTGCTGAATTTTTGAACATCCCAATGTGGCCCTCCGAGCAAAAAGGATTCCACCCCTGCACTGATCCTCCCCCTGTTAAGAATACCATTATATAACCAGGCATGCATTATCAAGATTTCCTCCATGTATTAAGGCAATGAGAAACAACATGTTGCAGTCTAAATGTCAACACTTACACTGTGGAAATATGTATCCTGTTTTTAAAATAATGTATCTTGCTTTGTCTCACATTATCTAACAGTGGAGTAATTGTTCTACAATGACTCAAAGATTTCTTCAGGGATTAAGTAGCGCCTTTGAGAAAATATTCATCAGTAAACACAAAAGTCAACTGTTTAGAATATTCACCTAAATGAATATCCTCTGTCACATATTTCTCCTGTCTGAGACCTAATTTACACAGAGTTAAGTATAGGAAGAGCAGCAAGTGGCCAGACAGATTGGACAGGTGAGACTATAGAGCTTTGTCTATCCAGACAGGAGCAAACGAGTCCTGAGGGTGGAGTCTGCATGCCAGTCATGAGCTAGTGTGGCATTAGAGGCCACAGCTACAGAGAAACTGCAATTATAATCATTACAGGGGATTTCAGGGGATGTGGGTGGTATGAGCTAGACTGGGCCTGAAGACACATTCACATAAACAAAATAAGATTTCATCATAACAAAATGAATTACACTCCCTGCACGGCCCCATAGGTTCACTCATCATGCAGATGCTTTACTAAGAGCTTTACCTACTTAGTCTCAGATTGTCATACCAATGACCTTTTAAACCTATAATTTTGTCTGAACAGTATTAATTTCCCATATGAAATCCCTTGACAAACCAAAGCAGATCAGAGCACGGTCATAAATATAATAGCATAATAACTTTAGAAACCACTAAGTGGCAGCAAAGACTACCATTTGTTGAGTAGGCTAGCTGATGGTGCTATTGTTGTCATTCAGGGCACGCACTATAGATCGTGACATAGTAGCCTGTGTGTTTATTTCAGTGTCACAGATTTTAATTTGGTGCAGGTGTAGTGGCAAAATTACACCAAGGTTTAATTGCTATGTCACTAAAAATAACACTCAACCCATCAAGTCATTTCATTATTATTTGCCCTAGTAACCAACCCCTACATTGAATAAGATAGGCCTATCTAAACCAGCACATGTCAATGTGGACAAGTCAAAATCAATCAAGATGAAGAGAAAACAAGCCGACAGTAGACCTCTGTAGAGGCTCCATGTACTCCATGGATCCAGTAGTGCAGAACATCTTCCATTCACTGAGCCCTGTGCTGTTCCAATCTCATTACAAAGGAGAGGTTCTCCTCAACCTGCAGCTGGATTCACAGGTTCCTCAGTCAAATTGGGGATTCCTGTAGTGAGAGTGGGAGGAAGAGGAAGGGTGGGGGTGGAGGAGAGGAGTTAGGCTAGTTAATGAAGCCACTACTGCAGCAGCTCACTACTACACAACCACCCCCAATAACACACCCCTTAAACCGCAACCCCCCTGCTACTCCCCTCTCCATTCTGTCCCCCCTGTTTATCAGCGGGAGATAATGCCGGTTGCTAGGCAGGAAGTGCGACAGTTGCCATGGGAACCCATGCATACGTAGCTAGGAGGGGGAGTGGTTGGGTGGGGTACAGAGGGAGTGGGGGGTGGGTGCGTCAAGTTCACGGCCAATGCTTRAGCTCTGAACAAAGAGGAATGGGAGAGAGAGGGGTATAATGGAAGCATGGCGGTGCTTGGTCCATGTTTGGGGTTCTCTCCAGATGATGAGATGGACATAGAATAGGCAATGAGTGGCATCTTCAGGTAAACAGCAATTACTAGACATAGAAAAATGAGGACCAATCCTCTAAGCCTCTATATGACCCAAATTAATGAAACATCTATATGCATTTGCACTCAAGGTTGTTTCTTTCATTGACACATATGAGGAAGGTATTGCTGCATGCTCGCTACCTCCATTCATTATCCACAATACAAAGAAACACAAAGAAAACCTATCACGAATGGTGAGTCAGCCTGCTCCTTTGTGAAACAAATAAGGCATATGGAGGCGCACTTATGTCTGTGACTGTGTTCAATAGCACAATGATACACAATAAAATGCATGGCATTGCAGGTAGATCCACAAAGTGCATTTGAAAGCTCAAGTGGGTCGGTTGAAAAAAGAGAGAAAGAGAGAGAGAGAGAAACAGAGACAGAGACAGAGAGCATATGCTGAACAAAGACTGAGCCTGAAGTCAGACTTCAACCCTCCATGCCCTGCTGCTCTCTCCGGCCACATGAGAAGGAACCAGGGCCTTGGAGATAATGAGAGAGATCAAATAAAAGCATCTGCAATTGGAAACAGCCCTCTAGGCATCCAGCCAGTCCTTTTGTTCCAATCAAAACTGCCGTGGACACAACAAAATGCATTAAATAATACCGTTATCGCTCCAGTTGTTTCCATGGCTCTCTGTGACGCAAGACAGAACAGGCACAGGCACAGGTTGTAAGGTCAGATAGTGGAGGGCAGATGGACTGGAGAGAGGAAGAGGATGTAATCATCACAAAGCACAGGAGGTCACAGTCTACCTCCTAACCATGAACCTGTCCCACCAGGAGTTCATTTACCAGAAAAAAATAAGAATGAGAGTGAAAATGAGCAGTCAACCTTCCCCTTGCTGTAACTACATGGCATCTTCATATCCAGCTAGGACATAGGCCCAGGCCTAACATATATTGCTCATTCCAAGTCAAGATATGCATTAAATGAGCAAAAGGATATGGATATTTCAGACAAATAATTTGTCAAGGGTCACAGATTACATTCCAAAAGTCTAAACTCCATTTCAATCATTTCAGCCTGTCATTACTGTACTAGGTAACACATTACTGAACTGGCAATAACAGCAGTAAATACAATTGCAGTCATATTTTAGTTCACTATTTGGGAAGTACCAAAAACACACAAATTCAACCAATGTGTTACAATTMTGTATTTAAAACTATGTAAAGTGCTACCTTCTATATGGTGTAAGACGACAGGGGGCTTTAATGATCAACTAAGACTTTCTTTACTGAGTGGTGTGCATTGTACATTTCATGCAAAACATGACAAATCGTGTGTCATAAGAGGGAGGATGCCAATAAAGTAGCCTACAGTATAAAGAGGTTTCAATGTCTTTATCAGATGAGAATGAGGTACTGAGCTCTTGAGATTCAAGCGGTTATGCAAAAACTGTAACCAGATGCATCGAACCACAAGGCCACAGCTGCTGGAAATGAGAGCCAATGTCACAACAAAATCAGACAACTTACTGCAATGTGTCTACAAATTACTAAAACTAATTTTCATCCTGTTCTTGCTTGGCATGAGTGATCAACCTGGTCTCAGACTAGACGTAAAATAGTCAACGGAAATCTGGAACACTCAAATTAGCATGACATGTTACGTTTGGATTGGTTGCATTTTTTTTTTTTTTTTACATTTTAGTCATTTAGCTGATGCTCTTATCCAGAGCGACTTACAGTAGTGAGCGCATACATTTTAATACTTTTATTGTAGGGTGGATAGGTGGYCATGTAACGCGTGTTCGAATCTCATGGAAACCATGTGTTTGATGAGTTCGATACCATTCAATTAATTCCGTTCCAGATATTACTATCAGCCCGTCCTCCCCAATTAAGGTGCCACCAACCTTCTGTGCTTAACCCTAACCTTAACCTCTAACTCTAACCCCTAGCCTAGCTTACGTTAGCCACCTAGCTAACGTTAGCATTAGCCACCTAGCTAATGTTAGCCACAACAAATTGGAATTTGTAACATATCAAATCTATTGCAAATTCGTAACATATTGTACGAATTGCAATTCGTAACATATCATATGAATTGCAATTGGTAACATATCATACGAAATGTAATTCGGAACACATCATACGAAATGGACGATGGACTGATGTAAGAAGGGCTATATAAATAAATTWGATAAATTTGATGATCCACAAATGAATACATACCATACCAAACATAACATAGCTAATTTGAGTGTCCTGGATTTTCGTTTACTATATTATGTCTACCCCTGAATCCAGGTTGCAGCGATATGCATGTCTCAATTGTATGTGGCCATGTCACAATTGTAACTGACCATTGTAGCTCCTGATAAATGTGTCCGACTGGATTCAAACCCATGTCACCTGCTCCACGTTAAGCTAAAGCCTAGGCTATCAGGCTATGCATTCAATCTTCTGAATATGAAGAAAGAACTACTCATGTGCTAATGAGGGACAATGTGAATAGATTTTGGTTTGCTCATTAGAATAAAGCTGAAAAAATAAAGCTATATTTAAAAGGGCGAAACTGAGCCGTCTGGAGTAATTAGGCCTATCCATTCAGTAAAGGGGCACACATTTCTCCCCCAAACAACAGCTGTTGGATACAATTGTTTCTTTATATATCTTCTGCTGAAGGCTTGTTTCTAAAAATGTCTCCCCACCATTCCATTTTTCCAAGTCTCTCTCTCACTCTATTAACCTAATTAGGGGTATCTCACCCTACATCTCAGCAAGTCTGGCTTAGTCCCTCCCCTCTCTCCTCTTCCCCATCTCTCTGCAACAGATTTCGAAGGAGAAGAAAGGGGAGGGGGCAGATACGGAGCGCGCGAGCGAGAAACAAAACGTGACTAGGCACCCAAAGACTTCTGTTATGCAACTACTGACCTACTAACATACAATTGGAGACATTGAGAGAGCGAGGAGGAAATTGTAGCAAGTCCCTAACGTAATAAGAGAACAGATTCAAAATAAGCGACACAGAATTCATGCTCACACACAGGCACTAATCACAGAGCTCGCACTGTACTTGAAGGACGATCGCACATTTGAATTCGATAGTAGTCAGAAATAGGAATTGTTGAACAGAAGCGTGGCTGTTATATTAGACTTCGCACTGTGGGCTTTTATTTACACATACAAGGTAAGCATTTATTTGATATGGGTTGCCTTTAAATGTCCCTTCGATTTATGTGTATAATGTGACTTATTATTATTGAAAACAATTCAATCCAATTGTTTAATAATACAAATTTCAGTGTTACTTAGTGGCACTTCGATTAGACTTTTCATCATTTTTGTTTTGCATGAATTTCAAGTTCACTGATACATTGTTGCAAACATTTTGTCACAACGCGAAGTGTTTATAATGTTGGTGACGGACGTTGAACCCTATCTATGTTCTGTCAAGGCGAGGCGTTTCCCCCCTATTTAGTGGCAGAATGTATAGGAGGATGATAAGGAGAAGGGGGTGCATGGAATTCCTTCAGATCAAGGAACGCTGGGTGGCAGGGGCCACAGAAAACACACTTATTTGGAGTAGCTTCGTTTACCCCCATCATAGTAGAGTTTTGAAAATATTGAAAGATACAATAACTTGAAATACGTTAAAATTATTATTCTTTGGATTAATTCCTCTATTCTTTCGTAACAAAATGATGGACATTTATTTCAGCAACATAAATTAATTTACCAATTGTAAATGATATAAAGACAATTCTCTCTCTCTCTCTCTATATATATATATATATATATATATATATATATATATATATATATATATATATATATATAATATTAACATTGTAATTTAAATGCTTGTGAGTTAAAAGGACACTGTTAAGACTTGGAACGGAAAGGCTATGAGTCCATGTGAGGCAACTGGAAAAAAATCCCTGTCYGTCTACACCTGGACTCAGGGTTAGACGTAAACATAGTAAATCTAAATCCAGGACACTTCAATTAGTATGTTGTGTTTCGTATGGTATGTATTCATTTGTGGATCAATCATCCATTTCGTATGATAAGCTACGATTCCAATTCGTATGATATGTTACGAATTGCAGTTAGTTGTGGCTGTTAGCTAGGTGGCTAATGCTAACATTAGCTAAGTGGCTAACATTAGCTAGCTAGGGGTTATGCCTAAGGTGGTGGATAAGGTTAACTTTAGGTTAAAGGTTAGGGGAAAGGTTAGCTAATATGCTAAGTAGTTGACAAGTATTGAAAGTAGTTGCTAATTAGCTAAAATGCTAAAGTTGTCCATAATGAGATTCAAACACGCAACCTTTGGGTTGCTAGACGTTCGCCTTATACCCCACCCATCCACACTACTTTTGTTTTTGCCTTAAGTAACCATCTGTGTTTGTAACCATACCAAGCGTAACATGCACTTATTTGAGTGTCCCGGATTTACGTTTACTATGTTACGTCTAGTCTGAGGCAATGATGGTCTGAGGTCACACTTCTCTCCATCACATGTAGTTATTTGTGGAAGGTTAGCCAACCCGTTAACCCTTCCCCTGCTCAGTGGGGCAAACTGAATCTAGAGTAAAGGCTACTGGAATATTGTGCTGTCCTACATCTCTGAAAACATTGTTTTGGATATGAATGATAATCTAAAGTATTGGCTGTTTCTGTAAGGTGAGCTGGATATACTGGGCATGTTTATTTTTGTCCTTATTTAGGCTGCTGGGTCAAATGTGAGCCTATCTCAAAGTCGTGACAAGTTGTTGGATTAGCCTACGGGTAGCGAATGCAACAGGGCAACAAGCTATGTGCAAGAAACTTGCTTTTGCCTTGAATGACTTCCGTGGGGATCTGTTATAATATGCAAAAGGTACATTTATCAGAGACACCACAAAGAGTAGTGGAATGTTCAGAGACACCACAAAGAGTAGTGGAATGTTCAGAGACACCACAAAGAGTAGTGGTATGTTCAGAGACACCACAAAGAGTAGTGGTATGTTCAGAGACACCACAAAGAGTAGTGGTATGTTCAGAGACAACCACAAAGAGTGTGGTATGTTCAGAGACACCACAAAAGAAGTAGTGTATGTTCAGAGACACCACAAAGAGTAGTGGTACTGTTCAGAGACACCACAAAGAGTAGTGGTATGTTCAGAGACACCACAAGAGTAGTGGTATGTTCAGAGACGACCACCACAAAGAGTAAGTGGGTATGTTCAGAGACCACCACAAAGAGTAGTGGTATGTTCAGAGACACCACAAAGAGTAGTGGTATGTTCAGAGACACCACAAAGAGTAGTGGTATGTTGAAGAGGGCTAAAAAACGTGTGATGTGACGTGGATATGTGCCTGCCGTGTAGGCTATTAGTTATATTGGGAAACAATTTTAGACAATGTAATGCTCTACAGCAACTATGTAACGTGCATTATAGTCTACAATTCCGAATCAGCAACACTATTGCTCAACGTATAACCTATGCAGTTATTAGGCTACATGCATATAAGAATTAATACTACACACGCTATTCATGTTTTCACGAAAAGTTAATCAATACCATATAGTTTAGAATATAGCCTATGGTACAGGTGCGCTATGGTACAGGTGCGCTATGGTACAGGTGCGCTGTGGTACAGGTGCGCTATGGTACAGGTGCGCTATGGTACAGGTGTGCTGTGGTACAGGTGTGCTGTGCACAATGGGAAATTACGCAAAGCATTTGGTTATGCTTTAAATTTTTGTAACACATTGCACTGAAGGCTCTAGTAATGGTGCGGGTTGCATAATAAATTATTTAAGTAATTATAACAGATATGGGTAGGGGAGATGACGCAATCAGTGGAAACCCATAGCCTCTATTGTGCTTTTCTGAGGGCTAATTGGTTGGCGCATAAGGTGGAACGCTATGCCAGCTCCAAATGTAGGTCACATTAGTCATAACGGGGAGGGGATGTGCTGCAGGGCCCCCTATAATACCAGACTAAAAACCTACCAAAATAAATCCTAGCTGGCTTAACAAAGACACCCAATCAATTCATGCAGAACAGAAACATTGATGGGCAGCAGATAAACGCGCCTAATAAACATTTAGGTTTCCTTCATATCGTAGTGATACACAATTAGAAACATATTCATTTAGCCTTTATACATTTAGGTTTCCTTCATATCGTAGTGATACACAATTAGAAACATATTCATTTAGCCTTTATACATTTTCTTCAATCCTCACTTTCTGTGCCACACCCCTTTTCTGTAGGATTCATGAACCTTTCCATAAATTGCTTGTAATTGCAATGCAGTGATCAGCTAGTATATTCCTTATTGTATTAGTAGGCTATTGGTAAAAACATGGTAATAACATGGTTATAATTATCATGAGATTACCTTTGTTTCACTAGAGCAGCGTGCACAATGTCTTGTTTCACTCCTAATGTAGTTGATGATAAACAATGTGGAGTGGGGTTTATCCTGACCCGCCTGACATTCTCAGGGTTTCCTGGCACAATGAAAGATAATGAAGGATAGAGTAGGTGCTTTGTTATTGTGCTGCTGTGGCTGGGAGGGAGAGGCAGAGAAGTAGGCCAAGGGAGCACATGTGACTGGGAAACACATGGACTGCACTGGGTCACTCTTTTTTTCCCTGTTTAACGGAGGCTGATATGGCTGTGTTTATGGAACAAGGAGTTGGCTTGGAACTCCGCCTGCATGTACAAGAATGTGTACTTTTTCTTGGGAAGATAAACCCAGTCTTGGAATCAGGGATGTACGATATTTGGGGAGACCCCTTCTACGATGTGCTACTCCAAATATCGCGGTATCCGATATTATCGTTCTGCGCCGTTACTGACTAAATCATTCTAGACTGTGCAATTGTTTTACTTATTTACAATGGTATAGTCGCATTCTCATTAAATAATCTTAGTGTTGACTGGGAAAAAATAAGGCTTAGTTAATTAATTTAGACTTCATTTTCAACATATTGATACAGCACATCACGATATATCGTCAATGTCAAATGTCACTATTCTATTTACTCATATATCAGCCCAAACCTACTTGGAATTTTGGAAAAAGCCATCTATTTGCATTCTTCCCCAGTGGGGGCAGTTCAGTTCCTCAGTCTCATTGAAAATTGGCACCCCGGTCTGGGGGCCTCCTCCTTATTTTACACCTGCTCCCATTACTTTAAGAGCTCAACAAAAACAAGCTTTTGCACTCAAGCCCCACCAAATATAGCTTTGTGTGGTTGTTTGGACCCAATAATTGTAAATGGCATACATTTAGATTCTCTTTGATCACTTCACAAATGTAGCCAAGCCCTTTCCTGTGGTAGAATGACTTTATATTTATTAAGTACAACAAGGATGTGTGCTKATGTTAAACAGTGCTATCAGTAACAGATTCATACTCTGATGAGATGCAGCTTTTTGTTCACCTTTTAWCATGAAATTGGACATAGAATTCATTATGGTCTACCACAAGCGTAGGAGTGTTCCATTGAAACACAGAGCCTCGTAAGCATAGTAGATGGGTGAAAYGGGAAGCAGTAGAATTTCTTACTATTTGACATTTGTTCTGGCAGGTCACACTACATTTGTCATAAAAACACATGAACCTTTCATTGGCAATCACCATCTCAGTACCCTGCGGTTAGTTATAAGATACACTATTGAAGTGGATAGGTTTGATGCTTAGACGTTCTGATTAACAGGTAAGGGTGGCACGCTGTGCTTCGGTGGGATACATACTTATTATGATGCTCTATTCCTGTAGCAGTAGTGGGAGACTAAGAGCTTGTGATGCATTAATCAGCAAACACTCCAGCTCCATTCATGTCTCCAGCTAATTCCAGCCGCTCGCAGAGGAGATGAGCAGCTTAGTTTTTTTTTTTAAGTCAATCTGTTAGCACAGTGGAAGTGTGTTGTTGAGGGATTGATGTTGACATGATTAGTTGCCCCCTTTTTTACTTTTGTTTCCATGGGTGATATGTTGTTAACGCTGGTACAGTACCCCGTTTGTTTACATCCTGCGAGGTGTGATCATCTGGGCTCATTTTCCCCTTTCTTTTGTCTCCCTTCTCTCAATCTCTTTGTCCCTCTCTCCYTGCATCTTTCACCTCTATAAATAGAGTACTCTCTAATTCTCTYTTTCTCTCTCCCTGCCTCACCCGTGGTTCCACTGACCTATATTCCAGCATGCCGTGTAGGCACTAGTCACAGCCAGGYTTTACTGAGTGGTCCCGGGTTTCTGTGGTCTTTCCACTCTTTTCCTCCTGCCCCTGAGCCACACACACATGGCTTTTGGGAATGAGGACCTTAATGCACTGCTAAATGCAGTACTTTATCAGGCCCTGTCTCAACCGTTTTTCCAGGCATAATCGTAGCCTGTATCCCTATTTAMTCTCTACTGGGACCCAAATGACCCATACCTAGAAGGCTTGTCATCATTTTGTGGGAAGCAAAGCATTTTGAATTTAAAAACTAGGGGTGTAATATCCCATCTAGATTTGGCTCGTTTTGTTGCTGAATTGTGCCTGGAAAGAGAAATTGGTGTTGAATCCACATTTGAAAAGTGTAGAGCAATTGGCAGTTACATAATTTTGCCCCAGACTCCTGGGAGAATATAACCCATGGAAAAAACAAATTATGAGATTGGAGGCAGAGCGAATCAGTGTGTCTCAACTCATGTTGTTCAGTAAGAAAATGAGAATAGATGAGGCAGTGAGGCAGGGATGAAACAACTCCTGTTGGCCAGCAACTAATTTGATTTAAGTAATTTGATTTTAAAGCATACAAGACCAGTTTAATGTAACCATGGAACAAGGGAACATAGTCTGAATGAGTTACCTCAGAAATGTTCCAGGAAGAATCCATCCTCAGATGCCTGTTGAATTCCTTTGCTTGCCTCAAGTCACCTGTATAGAATGTAATTGATATTGAACCAGTTAGTCAGCAACACAGATAAAATAGGCTAACTGGTACACAACCGGCAGAGACAAATTGGAAACATGAAAAGAGACACTGGAAAAGCCATTTGGCTTATTCATGAAAATCATACTTAAGAGGTTTGGCTAATGACACATATATCTCTGTTTGCCTCATTACCAGGAGAGTCCCTGCTGAGCAGGTTCCCAGACTCTTCATAGTTATGAGGCTGACCACCCTGGTGTCATAATTCAAGAGAGCGTGGCACATTCTCCAGCCCCTTCCTAAGACTTGACCTACATTCATTAATTAACACCCAACATCCTTATCCGCCTTTACCTTAAAATCCCGTACCCTCTCCACCTCTTTTCCTTGGCGGGGAACCTTTGTCTTCATCCACCGCCAGGAACTGGTTGTCCAAATAGAATGTGCATTTTTACAGTTATTACACTTACAGTAAATTCTCCAAGTCATGAAATTTCTATGTAAACGTAGTGGGCTGTTTCTTAATATGGTTGTTTTGGAATCTTTGTTCCTGACCTAGAATTATAAAATGGAATGAGGGGAACCCTACACCCACTGCACCTGTGTGATTCACTGTTCTGGCTCTTAAAATAAATCTGTCTGAAAGACTATTTAGAACAGCCATGAAATAAGTCAATAATGGCTGTTTAAAGCTAACAAATTCAATGTCCAATCATTCCATTCCATTACACATGGAATGACGTAATTTCGGGTAGTGTTACGGTTTCTGAGTTTACATGGTAATCATGTGCTCTCGACTTGGTTGCCAGACARGCAGTTATGATTACAAAGGCGGAGGAATAATGTCACAAATAGAAAATGTGTAATGTCTTACTCAGAAAAAGATAGTAACTCAGAAACTACTATATTGGCCTCATGTTTATTACACCATGCAAGTCAACGTCAACATGCAGGGCTAAACGCGTCCACATGCTTCCCAGACGAAACAGTTCGGAAGAGTTTGTGCATACATTGTGTAAGGGTACAGAATCATTTTCATGCACATTTTCTCATTGAGAAATATTGCACCAAACACCCCAGAGATGTAAAATTGCGCGACTAAGATCTCCTCTGCAAAAACGTCAAAATTAATGACAGATTTCTTGATTTATCATAGATTAATTCTGACTATTTTGAGGAAGTGTATATTGGCTACGGTATCTCAATATGGACAAAGTACTATTGCCGCTTTTTTCCCTAGATTTCCAAGCGAAGGTATTTTAAGGGAGTGTGCAAGCACACTCGTTCGGTTCGGCAAGGCGCCAGCCCAACTGAAGCATGCTGACACCTTAAGGGGTCATGTACCACCGACAGAGAAGCTCAATAGAAGGGCCATGAGGTCAGACAGTGGTTACTAGGGTCTAGTGAATATTCACTGGTTGCCAGGGGTAACAATTCAGTCAAAGCCAGACATGCAYAACATAGATGAAAGCAGGAGGATGTGAGAAGGAGCGTATTATTAATTATRCCTCAAAATTCTTTGATCACCAGGCATGCCAAAAACTAAAATGGATTTCATTAACAATGACATAAAGAAGATATTATTGCTTCAATCTGAATGCGTAGTGGTCGACAGCAGTCCACGAGGATTAAGASTTTTGCCTTTTCTTTCTTTGTCTCCTCAGCCTTTCATCTTGCAACTTACTGGAGAAGGAGAGAGGTAGCGCTCTTCCAAAGAGACTGACAAGCCGAGATAGACTGAGTGACCTACATCCTGCAACACGCCTGGAGCKGTAGAGCACTTCTCTGTCTGCTCAGCACAGCGCTCTCGCAAAAATATTGAAAAACAAAACAAAGACAAGAAGGTTAGAATTGCTCAGTGAAGATTGTCACATTCTCCACTCCAGGAACTCTTTTTTTTCTCTACAAGGCAGCTTTGACCCACTTTTCTGTGAGAAAGCTGAAGAGACTTGCCTAGAGAAAGGCTGAACATACATTGGATAAATGAGGGGAATTAACGCAGAGTTCCACCGTTTCTTGATCTTCTTGGCCAGTTTAGACACTTGAACTATAAGCTCATTCYTTCAGTGAGAAATAGCTGAATCCCACTGTTRCTTATCACCCCATTCCTTGKGTTTCCTTTCCAGTGGTTGTAGCAATATTCCAAACTGTCCTCCACTGAGCAACAATGGAATGCCTGAATTCACAACTCCAATCAGCAAGCTCAGAAAATAACCTYGACASCRTAGAGACATACTCTAACTACGAAGAGTCTCTCCCATCACCTCAAGGAACCCCCTCTCGCCAGGGGCGTCTCGTCAAGCCCAGCATGAGTTGCAGACGCAAGCGTGAGTTCATCTCTGATGAAAAGAAGGATGCATTCTARTGGGAGAAGCGCCGTAAGAACAACGAGGCGGCCAAACGCTCCAGGGAGAAGCGACGACTGAARGACATGGTGTTGGAAAACCGCGTCATGGTGCTGAATGACGAGAACTGCCGKCTGAAGACGGAGCTGCTGCAGCTGAAGCTGCGCTTTGGCCTTATCACCACTGCCTCCTACATGGAGAAGAGCCAGCAGCTCACTAGTGGAGGCAYCAATGGAGGCAATGGGAGATCCTCCACATCCAATTACTACTCCAGCGGCTACTCCAGCAGCTCCCAGGTGATGATGAACTCTGACTCCTCGGAGACTGAGCAGTCAGGCAGCGGGGGGGGCCATAGTCAACTGGTGACGTACTCCCCCCATGGGTCCCTTTCAGACATGTCAGATGGGTCCTCCCGGGACAGCCCAGAGCCTGCGGTCTACGGGATCAAGCAGGAGGAAAGCAGCCTGGAGATGGACATTGGAAGCAGCATGTTCAACGTCCACCATAGCCTGTCCTCCACACATCACCAGGAGGAGATGGAGTCGGTCTACCACAGCCAACAGCACCACTCCTACCACCACCAGGAGAGCATCACAAGCCAGACCAGTCAGGTCCCTCCACCCACCCAACAGAGGAGTGTCATCCTCTACCGCTCCAGTAGTGCCTCCTACCCTGGGGAGAGCCAAAMGCAGCAGGACATAGATCAACAGACAGCCCAACAGCAGAGTTCTCAGGCCGGCCATCTGGCCCAGGCTCGAGAGAGCCACATGGAGAGCTCAGAGAGACTGGCAGAGGTGACCAAGCAGATGGAGAGGAAGACACTAGACTCCCCTCCGTACCACTACTCAGACTGCCACAGCGAGGCAGGAGAGAMGCAGGTGTACAGAGCTCTGCAACAGGAGCAAAAYARCCAGYCGGGCCTCGCTCCAGACATCCTCCAAAAACAGGAYGCWGTCACGTCCCACCTGTACCACAACCAGGCTAGTCACTGCTATCTTAGCYCCCAGYACGAGGAGCCCCCCAWACTGACCTATGAGGGCGGGGCCAGGAGTGAGGGGTACTACCAAGAACACTCAACCTCAGGCAAAGACACCTCCTCTAGTGACAATGACCCCCGCAGCTCTGACAAGGAMGCCTCCACGGACGACGAGTCCCCGTCCTCCTCCTTCTCTGACGCCGGGAGTTACCTCCAGCACTTGTCTGTCTCACACCAGCCAGGGTCCCCTCTGCCCTCCCCGCAGGGCTCCTCCCAATGCCAAAGCGGGGACACCCAGGCAGAGGTTAAGGGCACTGCCCTGCCTCACAAACTGCGTCTCAAAAACAGAGCCATGAGCTCCCAGCAGGACTCTCCCACCACCKCTCCTCCTTCCTCTATCCTGCCCCTGCCCCAGCACCCTTACCTGGCCCTCACGCAACAGCAGAGCGGCAAAGAGAGGGAGAGTGAGAGCCAGCCCCCCACAGGGTTCTATAAGCAGCCGTCCTCAGCTGAGTCTAGGAAGGAGAGTGGGAAAAAGGAGTCGTCAAGCGGACGCCGTAACAACAYACGAGACTAAGTGCCTATAGAACACTTGAGGGCAACAGAAAATGGTTGAGGTTCCTTACATTGTGAGGTGTCTCTGATGCTGCCTTAGGTCAAAATACGCTCTTTCTCTTTCCCCTCCTCAATCCACTATCATCCCTTTACCCCATCTATACCTCCCTCACCTTCATGTCCTGGGACTAAAAAGCTGGACTGAAGCCCAAAACAGGGCAGGACTTCTGGGGGAACAGTATTCTATGTGTATATATTGTATATACACTTTTCAGTTCTTGCATCTTCTCCATAATTACAGAAGGGCTTCTGTTTATAAATGAGAGGAGGGATGAAACGCTTTCATATCATTTTTCGTCAAACCACAGTTGGTCATTTCAAATGAGAATATAAGTTGACCATTATTGGAACTATARTGTCAGCTTTCAGTGCCCCTCCTATGGTGCACATCTGGCGTTAGACAAACATAGCAGCAACATTCTGGGAACATTCCCTTGATCAAACATGCAACACAATGAGAAGTTCCATCCCTCTTCCCTACCTCTACCAATCCATATTTCCCTTCCCATCTCCATGATCTCACACAGCCCATCCATTATCTTTCTTGTTCAAGCACTTGGTTTGTATATTACTGTAAATWTACCAATAATTTATAAATATATATTTTTGAAGAAAACAAACAAATGTCACAACAATGCGACAAACTGTTGAGGCAAGAAAGGACTTGGACGTTATCATCCTGTTTTTGTCAGAATTACTGTACAGTCACATTGTGTCTACTGTTGCAAACTCCWCTTAAGTTAAAAAGCCTTTAATGTAATCACTTTAACTCTGTTTACAGAAACATGGCCAATAGCTTTTGAAATGCAGCTTACCTGTTATTYCAGTASKTSTTWAAGATCTTAGACAGCATTCAATCAAAGTCAATCTGAGACAGAACTAGGCTGCTGGCCTAAAGTTGAGCATCATCAACAGTCTAGACTTCCACTGTTCCCAACTCTTAGCCCAATGTATTTATCCCTATGCCCACATCTGCAGAAAAGCCAATAGGAACATAGACTAAAATATGAATGTGTATAAACTTTAAGGTATAAAAGCTCAAGTTAAAACCGTAAAGTGGGGACATATAGGGGAGAGAGTTATTTTAAATATAGTAATATAATCTAAATGATATCTGTATGATATTTGAACTCTGAGTGAGGCCACCTAGTCTCCTCTGCAAATCAACACACTACACAATGCACTGAGCTCAGAACCTCAGGCTTCTGACTTGACGTCGATCCACTGCCCTAGAGACACAGAGTTAAACCCAGATACTAGGTAATTGGATCTCTGAAACAGAGGCTAATTTACTATATTACACAAATAGCCCATGACATTAGAAAAACCTGTTTAAGAATATTCAGAGCTATTGCAATTAAGTTTTGTAAAAACTAAGGACAATCTCTACTTTGTTAATGAAATAGGGATTTCCCCTTTTTCTAATGTGCCTCTGTAGTGTAATACATGGGGCATCCACCCCCGGCCTTTATTCTCCTCGTATTGGGTGACAATGAGAAGCCTGCACCGTACCACACAGTTTATAAAGTATATGTACCATGTTTAGCTTTTTTGCCACTTGTGTGTAAATGTAAAGCTTTCCCTCTCTCAGACAACACTGTAATGTTAATGTCATTGTTTTATTTTCTGATTATTATTTTCTGATAAGTGTTGTTCTGTTATTATCTTGTGTCGTGTGTCTTTCTCCTATTGACCGTAATGATGTATTTGCGCCATACCCCCATCCACCCTTTTTTCAATGTGTTTTAAATCAGTGATGTTTGTGTTTTTGCTGATGGTTTTATGAAAAAGATTAAAAAAGGACAAAAAAGATGCAGACGAGACTAGTGTGGTGTTTAGCAGTAGGTGGTGTCTAGGTCGCCACCACCCCTTCTTTTTGACATGGCTGTGTATGTAAAGACAGTAATATTCATCATGGAAGATGGATGCATTTCAAGATTGTAAACAATAAAAAGGATGTTGAATTTCTCAACATATCGTAAAAATATTGTCAGATTTCTCRTTTCTTTACTCTTGTCTATGTGGGTTACACACAGTTCATGATGGGTCTGTTTGAAAATCAGCTGTGCATATGCCAGACAGATAAAGACCAAAACCTCCCTGTAGTTATCACTTGATACTGAATACAAACTGGTTCATAGGTTAGTTATAACACTGCAAAGAATAATAATAACCATATGCTAGCTAGCGTAATAAACAAACTATAATTTATACCAGAGCAGCTGCTGACAACCAACATTCTTCTATGGTCATTTYAATCKCTGCCTACTAATTMYACACAYCCACAAAGCAGAGCCGCYAGGTACAATGATTAGACAGACACAATCTAAATRAAGGCAAGACACAAATGATGGCCTAACCTAGGTGTTTGTAACCACAGGCATGTTTAACAGAGACTCTTGAGTCCTCATCTCTTTTAGCAGGTGTGGGGACACCCTGTTTCCAGTCGTCACAAATAGCTTGGTCACAGTCACTCCCTGGGCTCCTTACTTTCCTGACACACAGGATTCATTTGAAATGAGAGGAGCTTTGGAGTGACACACTGACACACATTTTCTAGACAGACCGCCTGTCCAACCTCCCTGATGTAACAGTGGCCTACTTCCTGTCGCTAACTCTCTATAAGCCCGCAGACCTACGCACGCAGGGCAGAGATGTACCCGTACGACCACACTAAACACACAAACGCCCTCAGATGTATGCGCACACACATACACCTACAGATTATGACCCCCCCCCAACGGAACAGAGGACCTCTCTTATGCCCCAGTCCACTTTATAAAGMCCTCATTCAACCTGACACAAACCACTTTACCCAGAGGGAAAACTGGACAAGCGTCCTCTCCTTCTCTAAGCCCAGTCCTAACATACCTCACAGCCTAATCTCATAGGCTCTCACTGAACAGGCATGTCCATGGCGCTTTGACCTACAAAGTAAGTGCAGAAATAGTCTGTCCCTGCTGCCAACTCTCCAGGCCCATGTTCAGTGTCACAGCAGACCTGTCATGAGAAGAATACATGGGGCTGTAAATCAAGGCAGAGCCCAGTGGGGCAGCGTCTTTTCCTCATCCTATCTTCTCTGCCACCCTCCCAAAACACACAACAACGAGGTTATGTTCATAACAACACAAAGACAAAGGGAGGGAGTGACCTGGACTAAGCCTGCAAACGAAGCAGCTCTTTGAGGGCTGACACCTCAATGCCCTTCACAAACGCACACAAAATATTTTTGCCTTTCGTTCAGCCCATGCTTGGTCTGGGTGGTGCGACTGATGTCACCCTGCAATAGTGTCAACGTGACATTCCTTGACAACTGCAGCACTCGTCTACTGGATTCTGCTGTGTTTCCCCTTTTCCTGATTTGATTGGAGCACGGGGTCGCGTCCATAAACAGGTTAGGAGAAAAGTAGGTCAACGTGAGAGAGTGGAACAAGAGAAGGAGGAAGGCATGGGGAAAGGAGAGGAAAGGAGGGAGGGAGGAGAGAGAGGTGGGGGCTGGAGGACTGGATGTGCATGTCACAAAATGATTCCTGCAGAATAGACCTCCTGGAAAACAGAGCACAAACAAGGCTCTCCAGTTACCTGGCTGTCCCTCCCAGCCTGGGGAAGAGGGTCAGTGGAGCAGCCAGCGTGGGAGGGGGCCGCAGGATTACACAGGCCTGTCTCACGTCCAGTGTGACACGCTGGAACCTTTTCACACATTTCTGGGGCAGGTTGCAGACACCTCTGGGTTTCACAGCAGGGGCAAATCAAAGTCAGATATTAATGTTATAGAGTGGAATTCCCCCAGCTTCTACAGCACACAACCCCTGAACCACACACTGTGGTTGTGAAAGACTATGATACTTACAGTACATATGGACCTACTTGTTTGATGAAAGACATGTATTTAATGGTTAAATATATACATTTTTTATGTGAGGAAAATACAGGTATTGAATTTTAGTCCAAACCACTACTTAACCCCTGCTCAGCTGTGGTAAGTGACAACTACAACCCGGATTCAAAACCACCCACTGACATCAGGTCCTACCATGCACACACACAGCACAAAAATGGCATGCATAGTCAAGCCTCTCCGCTGTTGACAGGACCACATTTTTCCACAAAGTATGACCTAAAGGGGCAATTCCTTGCGGTTCATTATTTGAAAAAAACTCTAGCATGGCTGTTATCATACACATTGCTGACAGTGATGGAATCAACATAACTATTAAATAAACATATGAGTATAGAAATCTCTGTTTTGAAAACAGTACTCAAAAAGGTTACATGGCTCATGCTTTAATATCCTGGTATTGTTTGCCTCTATGCATCAAATCAAAAGAGCATTGGAATTGAATGGAAAGACTCAAAACATTCCTAGCAATAGACATACATTTAACTGTGCAAAAAACGTGAGTAGGTGGAAGGCAGGGGGGAGGGAATGAGGGGCTGTGTGTCCCATTAAACTCTGTTACATAATGGTTACGCAACATAACAGCCCTCAAACTGGTCCAGAGCGGCTCAGTGAATAGACGTGGGGAGTGGCCCATCTCAAGGTCTACTTCTAACCCCTCCCTCCCTGCGTTCAGACGAACTCCTCTCCAGTCACAACCCAACCTCCAATCACACGCTTCATTACATAGGTGTGTCTATTGACGTGATATAAAGAGGAGTGTCGTAATGTAAGTAAGATAAACGATGTGGTTTATACACTGAGTATACAAAGCATTAAGATCTGTTCTTTCCAAGACGTAGGCTGACCAGGTGAATCCAGGTGAAAGCATTGGGGTCAACATGGGCCAGCATCCCTGTGGAACGCTTTCGACACCTTGTAGAGTCCATGCCCCACGAATTGAGGCTGTTCTGAGGGCAAAAGTATTTCAATGAAATGTTGGGGTGTTCATTTATTTAATTTCACTTTAGTCGACTGCCAGAGTCCTGGAATTGAATGGTAGGCAGGTGAGGGCTGGAGATTTTACAAAGGAATAAGAGCTCACACTTTCATCATTTCTCACTAAGGACTTACGTGCTCCCAAATCTGTAGCCTTAGGCACCATGGTGCTGGGAGTCTTCTAGTGCCAGCACCCACTCTGTGAGACAGAACACACAGCAGAGCTGGACTGAATCAGGGTATCAACTGCAGAGACAGTCTTGCTCTTATGTAACCATATAATGTAGCTCTTATTAGAAAGTAGGTCAGAATATATAACAGAGAGAGGGGAACATGTGGAAGACTGAGGCCTACATGGGGAATCAGGGGATATGTGAGAGAGAGAGAGAAAGAGAGAGAGCAATGGGGAAAGGAGGGACAGTAATGGAGCAGAGCATAAGTCTGAGTAATAAAGAATTGGCTGTGTTTCTTCCCCCTGAGTTTCCTTCCTGTTGGACCAGAGGAGAGCTTCATGAGCTCAGAGGCCATGCGTCACCTAACAGGTGGTGGTGCCCCACCCAAAAAACCTTCCCTCTCAGCCAGGTGATCTCTGCTGTTTGGGTTACCCACAGCAGGGGGACAATGGAGAGATTGTGGGCCTGATGACAGGGCTTCTCTCCTCCATGGCCTCATTTTATACTGGGAAGGAATTCCCCTACAGAGGAGATGTGCTTATCACTGCAAACAGACACTTTCAATGTGATGAAATCACTGATTAAAATGATATCTAGCTCTGTAACACTTGGCTACATAAACTAGTACAGCATTGTCAATATGACGCAACTTGTAATGCACAACAAAAACAAATGTGATTGTAATGGCTTTCATCCTCTTCATCTGAGGAGGAGTATGAAATATCGGACCAATGTGCAGCGTGGTAAGTGTCCATAATAGATTTTTAATAAATCAAAATGAACACAGAACAAAAATAACAAAACACGAACAAACAACCGAAACAGTCCCGTATGGTGCAAACACTGAAACAGGAAACAACCACCCACAAAACACAATAGAAAACAGGCTACCTAAATATGGCTCCCAATCAGAGACAACGACTGACACCTGCCTCTGATTGAGAACGATACTAGGCCAAACACATAGAAATATAACAACAGAACAAGATATAGAAAAACAACATAGAATGCCCACCCCAACTCACGCCCTGACCAACTAAAATAAAGACATAAAAAAGGAACTAAGGTCAGAACGTGACAGTACCCCCCCCCCCAAAGGTGCGGACTCCAGCCGCAAAACCTGAACCTATAGAGGAGGGTCTGGGTGGGCATTTCACCGCGGTGGCGGCTCTGGTGAAGGACGTGGACCCCACTCCACCATAGTCTTGGCCCACTTATGTGGCGCCTTTGGAGCGGCGACCCTCGCCGCCGACCTCGGACTGGGGACCCTTTCACCGGGCCCCGAATAGACGGGAGACTCCGGCAGCGCCGAACAGGCGGGAGTGAAGGGCGGCTCCGGCAACGCCGGAGTGAAGGGCGGCTCCGGCAGCGCCGGAGTGTAAGGCGGCTCCGGCAGCGCCGGAGTGACGGGCAGCTCCTGACTGACGGGTGGCTCAGGCAGCTCCTGACTGACGGGAGATTCTGGCTGCTCCGGAAAGGAGGGAGACTCTGGCTGCTCCGGACAGGAGGGAGACTCTGGCTGCTCCGGACAGGAGGGAGACTCTGGAGGCTCCGGACTAGAGGGCGACGCTGGAGGCTCCGGACTAGAGGGCGACGCTGGAGGCTCCGGACTAGAGGGCGACGCTGGAGGCTCCGGACTAGAGGGCGTCGCTGGAGGCTTCCGACTAGAGGGGCGGTCGTTGGAGGCTCCGGACTGAAGGGGCGACGCTGGAGGCTCCGGACTAGAGGCATCGCTGGAGGCTCCGGACTAGAAGGCGTTGCTGGAGGCTCCGGACTGACGTCCTTCGTTGGAGGCCTCATGCCATGGATCCTCACCGGAGGTTTCGTGCCATGGATCCTCACTGGAGGCTTCGTGCCATGGATCCTCACCGGAGGCTTCGTGCCATAGATCCTCACAGGAGGCTTCGTGCCATGGATCCTCACAGGAGGCTTTCGTCCATGGATCATCACTGGAGGCTTCGTGCCATGGATCATCACTGGAGCTTCGTGCCATGGATCATCATCAAATCAAATCAAGTTTATTTTATGTAGCCCTTCGTACATCAGCTAATATCTCGAAGTGCTGTACAGACACCCAGCCTAAAACCCAAACAGCAAGCAATGCAGGTGTAGAAGCACGGTGGCTAGGAAAAACTCCCTAGAAAGGCCAAAACTAGGAAGAAACCTAGAAGGAACCAGGCTATGAGGGTGGCCAGTCCTCTTCTGGCTGTGCTGGGTGGAGATTATAACAGAACTATGTCAAGATGTTCAAAATGTTCATAAGTGACAAGCATGGTAAATAATAAATGAATAATTTTCAGTTGGCTTTTCATAGCCGATCATTAAGAGTTGAAAATAGCAGGTCTGGGACAGGTGGCGGTTCCATAACCGCAGGCAGAACAGTTGAAACTGGAATAGCAGCAAGGCCAGGTGGACTGGGGACAGCAAGGAGTCATCATGCCCGGTAGTCCTGACGTATGGTCCTAGGGCTCAGGTCCTCCGAGGAGAGAAAGAGGAGAGAAAGGAGAGAATTAGAGAGAGCCAAGATTTTCAAATGTTCATAAATGACAAGCATGGTCAAATAATAATCAGGAATAAATGTCAGTTGGCTTTTCATAGCCGATCATTAAGAGTTGAACAGGTAGGGGTTCCATAACAGCAGGCAGAACAGTTGAAACTGGAACAGCAGCAAGGCCAGGTGGACTGGGGACAGCAAGGAGTCATCATGCCGGTTTGCCGTGACGTATGGTCCTAGGACTCAGGTTCTCCGAGAGAGAGAAAGAAAGAGAGAACGAGAGATTAGAAGAGCATACTTAAATTCACACAGGACACTGGATAAGATAGGAGAAGTACTCCAGGTATAACCAACTGACCCTAGCCCCCGACACATAAACTATGCAGCATAAATACTGGAGGCTGAGACAGGAGGGGTCAGGAGACACTGTGGCCCCATCCGATGATACCCCGGACAGGGCAAACAGGAAGGATATAACCCATCCACTCTGCCAAAGCACGCCCCCACACCACTAGAGGGATATCTTCACCACCAACTTACAATCCTGAGACAAGGCCGAGTATAGCCCACAAAGATCTCCACACAGCAAACCAAGGGGGGCGCCAACCCAGACAGGAAGATCACGTCAGTAACTCAACCCACTCAAGTGACGCACCCCTCCTAGGGACGGCATGAAAGAGCACCAGTAAGCCAGTGACTCAGCCCCTGTAATAGGGTTAGGGCAGAGAATCCCAGTGGAGAGAGGGGAACCGGCCAGGCAGAGACAGCAAGGGCGGTTCGTTGCTCCAGAGCCTTTCCGTTCACCTTCACACTCCTGGGCCAGATTACACTCAATCATATGACCTACTGAAGAGATAAGTCTTCAGTAAAGACTTAAAGGTTGAGACCGAGTCTGCGTCTCTCACATGGGTAGGCAGACTATTCCATAAAAATGGAGATCTATAGGAGAAAGCCCTGCCTCCCGCTGTTTGCTTAGAAATTCTAGGGACAATTAGGAGGCCTGCGTCTCGTGACCGTATCGTACGTGTCGGTATGTTCGGCGGACCAACTCGGAAAGATAGGTAGGAGCAAGCCCATGTAACGTTTATAGGTTAACAGTAAAACCTTGAAATCAGCCCTTGCCTTAACAGGAAGCCAGTGTAGGGAGGCTAGCACTGGAGTAATATGATCAAATTTCTTGGTTCTAGTCAGGATTCTAGCAGCCGTATTTAGCACTAACTGAAGTTTATTTAGTGCTTTATCCGGGTAGCCGGAAAGTAGAGCATTGCAGTAGTCTAACCTAGAAGTAACAAATTCATGGATTAATTTTTCTGCATCATTTTTGACAGAAAATTTCTGATTTTTGCAATGTTACGTAGATGGAAAAAAGCTGTCCTTGAAACAGTCTTGATATGTTCGTCAAAAGAGAGATCAGGGTCAAGAGTAACGCCGAGGTCCTTCACAGTTTTATTTGAGACGACTTTACAACCATCAAGATTAATTGTCAGATTTAACAGAAGATCTCTTTGTTTCTTGGGACCTAGAAAAAGCATCTCTGTTTTGTCCGAGTTTAAAAGTAGAAAGTTTGCAGCCATCCACTTCCTTATGTCTGAAACACAGACTTCTAGCGAGGGCAATTTTGAGGCTTCACATGTTTCATTGAAATGTACAGCTGTGTGTCATCCGCATAGTAGTGAAAGTTAACATTTGTTTTCGAATAAACATCCCCAAGAGGTAAAATATATAGTGAAAACAATAGTGGTCCTAAAACGGAACCTTGAGGAACACCGAAATGTACAGTTGATTTGTCAGAGGACAAACCATTCACAGAGAAAACTGATATCTTTCCGACAGGTAAGATCTAAACCAGGCCAGAACTTGTCCGTGTAGACCAATTTGGGTTTCCAGTCTCTCCAAAAAGATGTGGTGATCGATGGTGTCAATCATCACTGGAGGCTTCGTGCCATGGATCATCACTGGAGGCTTCGTGCCATGGATTCATCACTGGAGGCTTCGTGCCATGGATTAAATCACTGGAGGCTTTCGTGCATGGATCATCACTGGAGGCTTCGTGCCATGGATTATCACTGGAGGCTTCTTGCCATGGATTATAACTGGAGGCTTTTTGCCATGGATTATCACTGGAGGCTTTGTGCCATGGATTATCACTGGAGGCTTCTTGCCATGGTTTATCACTGGATTGGAGAGACACACAGAAGGCCTGGCTCTGGGAGAAGGCACAGGACTCACCAGGCTGGGGAGACATGCAGGAGGCATTGTCCTTGGCCGAGGCACCGGATGCACTGGACCGTGGAGGCGCACTGGCGGTCTCGAGCGCAGAGCTAGCACCACTCGTCCTGGCTGGATCCCCCCTGTAGCCCGGCAAGTGCGGGGAGTTGGAACAGCCCGCACTGGGCTGTGCTGGCGAACTGGAGACACCGTGCGTAGGGCTGGTGCAGTATACCCGGGCCAAGGAGACGCACTGGAGACCAGATGCGCTGAGCCGGCATCATCCCTCCTGGCTCGATGCCCACTCTAGCCTAGCCGATTCGAGGAGCTGTGATGTAGCGCACCGGGCTATGCGTGCGCACTGGGGACTGACACCTGCCTCTGATTGGGGACTGACACCTGCCTCTGATTGAGAACCATACTAGGCCAAACACATAGAAATATAACAACAGAACAAAACATAGAAAAACAACATAGAATGCCCACCCCAACTCACGCCCTGAACAACTAAAATAAAGACATAAAAAAGGAACTAAGGTCAGAACGTGACAGGGATGTTGAAAACTTTCAAAAGTTATCTTGAAGAGCACTAATAGATACAATTAGTACATTAGTAGACATTTCCGAGACAATATTAAAACGGTCACTATCACGTCCTAGTCTAAAGTGTGATCATTTGCAACTGACAAAAACAAAAGCAGCCAAGCAGCACTATAAAAGTAGTCAAAGTCATAAACAGGACTCTGACAATCTCATTCAAACATATACTTTATGGTCATCATAATAGTTTATGATACACATTAAAATGTCAGGGATAACCAGTAATGTAGAATGGTTTATTATGCATCCAAATACAACAACAACTGGCAATCAACCAGATATGAAGTTTGTCACTGAGATCAGGGCACACGCCAGACCTAGTTTCGGTGGGGCCTTGGCAATCCTCCAAAAATGTGTGTAATATGCCTGTGAACCGGCAATTTATGAATGGATTACTGATCTGGTGTAGAAAACATTACGGGAGTATTAAAAAACCTGCTACTGTTTGTTGAGTAACACAGGGCTCTGTGTTTCAGTGTGAAGTGTTACAAAGTGTTTGTTTTCCATTCATATGGCTCAGTTTGGGAGCCCAGAACAAAGTTCCTCAGCCTGGTCATGGTTGTGTGCATGTGCATGTGTGCAGCGTATGTGTGCATTTGTGCATAGGCGTCATGCCCATAGGGGGCACAGGGCACGTGCCCCATTAAGATTTGTCACATTTGGCTTTTTTCTCTCTGTAATACTAGGCTACTAGCCACTTAGCAATATTAGGAGGTTGGCTTTAGCTAGCCCAGATAGCTTCCCAATTTCCAAACCTCATAACTAGCTACCAGGAAACCATTTCCAGCTATCAATCAAGTTACAGTAGCTAGCTTGTCTAACTATCTTAGCTAGCATGCTTGCTGGCAAGGTTGTTAGATTTTAGAACATGGGTATTCAACCGGAGGTCCGGTTATATTAGGAACACCTTCCTAATATTGAGTTGCTCTCAGAACAGCCTCAATTTGTCTGACCATGGACTCTACAAGGTGTAGAAAGAGTTCTACAGGGATGCTGGACCATGTAGATTCCAATGTTTCCCACAGTTGTGTCAAGTTGACTGGATGTCCTTTGGGTGGTGAACCATTCTTGATACACACAGAACACTGTTGAGTGTGAAAAACTCAGCAGCACTTAAATATGTTATCTTGCCCATTTACCTGCTGAATGGCACACATACACAATCCATGTCTCAATTGTCTCAAGGCTTAAAAATCCTTCTTTAACCTGTCTTCTCCCCTTCATCTACACTGATTGAAGTAGATTTAACAGTTGACATCAATAAGCTTTCACCTGGATTCACCTGGTCAGTCTATGCCATGGAAAGAGCAGGTGTCCCTAATGTTTTGTACACTCAGAGTGTGGGTGTGTCACACAGTCTTGTACAGTTAACCTTGTGGGTACACACAATTCAGTCCCATTCAAAATCCTATTTTCCCTAACTCCTAACCCTAACTCCTACCCTAACCTTGACCCTAAACCTAACCCGTACTCTTACCCTAACCTTAACCCAAAAACCTAACCTTAACCCTAAACCTAACCCTAAAGCTAAACCTAGCTCCTAACCCTTAACGTAATTCTAACCTAACACTAATTCTAACCCTAACCCCCATAGAAATAGCATTTGACCAACTGGGGACCATCAAAAATGTCCCCAGTTGGTCAGATTTTTGTTTGTTTACAATTCTTGTGGGGACTTCTGGTCCTGGCCGGACCCGAGGAAGAGTAGCTGATGCTTTGGCAGCAGCTAATGGGGATCCATAATAAATACAAATATAACAGACTAGCAGAAAATAAGGGCAAAACTTCTAATATTGAGCAAATTACACTAATTGGAGCTAATTACACTTGCTGTAACCGCAGGTACTCTGGCTGCTGGCAAGCTTTCTTGACCTGGACATTAACATTTGTCAAATCAAAAAATGTTGGTCACATGTGCCCGAATACAACAGGTGTAGACCTTACAGTGAAATGCTTACTTAGAAGCCCTTAACCAACAATGCAGTTAAGAAAAATACCTACAAAAATAAGAAATAAAAGTAACAAATAATTAAAGAGCAGCAGTAAAATAACAATAGCGAGGCTATATACATGGGGTACCGGTACAGAGTCAATGTGCGGGGGCACCGGTTAGTCGAGGTAATTGAGGTAATATGTACATGTAGGTAGAGTTATTAAAGTAACTACGCATAGATAACAGAGAGTAGCAGCAGCTTAAAAGAGGGGGGGGCAATGCAAATAGTCTGGGTAGCCATTTGATTAGATGTTCATGAGTCTTATGGCTTAGGGGTAGAAGCTGTTTAGAAGCCTCTTGGACCTAGACTTGGTACTCCGGTACCGCTTGCCATGTGGGAGCAGAGAGAACAGTCTATAATAGGGTGGCTGGAGTCTTTGACAATTTTTAGGGCATTCCTCTGACACCACCTGGTATAGAGGTCCTGGATGGCAGGAAGCTTGGCCCCAGTGATGTACTGGGCCGTACGTACTACCCTCTGTAGTGACTTGCGGTCGGAGGTCGAGCAGTTGCCATACCAGGCTGTGATGCAACACGTCAGGATGATCTTGATGGTGCAGCTGTAGAACCTTTTGAGGATCTGAGAACCCATGCCAAATCTTTTCAGTCCCCTGAGGGGAAATAGGTTTTGTRGTGCCCTCTTCACGACTGTATTGGTGTGCTTGGACCACGTTAGTTTGTCGGTGATGTGGACGCCAAGGAACTTGAAGCTCTCAACCTGATCCACTATAGCCCCGTCGATGAGAATGGGGAGTGCTCCGTCTTCCTTTTCCTGTAGTCATCATCTCCTTTGTCTTGATCACGTTGAGGGAGAGGTTATTGTCTTGGCATCACATGGCCAGGTCTCTGACCTCCTCCCTATAGGCTGTCCCGTCGTTGTCAGTGATCAGGCCTTCCACCGCTGTGTCATCAGAAAACTTAATGATGGTGTTGGAGTCGTGCCTGGCCGTGCAGTCATGAGTGAACAGGGAGTACAGGAGGGGACTGAGCACACACCCCTGAGGGGCCCCCGTGTTGAGGATCAGCGTGGCGGATGTGTTGTTACCTAGCCCTTACCACCTGGGGGCGGCCCATCAGGAAGTCCAGGATCCAATTGCAGAGGGAGGTGTTTAGTCCCAGGCTCCTTAGCTTAGTGATGAGCTTTGAGGGCACTATGGTGTTGAAAACTGAGCTGTAGTCAATGAACAGCATTGTCAAGTAGGTGTTCCCTTTGTCCAGGTCTGAAAGGGCAGTGTGGAGTGCAATAGAGATTGCATCATCTGTGGATCTGTCAGGGTGGTATGCGTGCGCACTGGGGACACCTTGCGCTTCCCCGCATAACACGGCCCAGTCACTCTCTCGCCACGGTAAGCACGGGGAGTTGGCTCAGGTCTCCTACCTGAGTCCGCCAATCTCCCCGTGCCCCCCCCCCKAAAAAAAAATTCTGGGGCTGCCTCTCGTGCCCGTTACCTCGCGCCAATTCCTCGTAGTGTCGCCGCTCCGCTTTAGCTGCCTCCAGCTCCTTTTTCGGACGGCGATACTCTCCCGGCTGTGCCCAGGGTCCTTTGCCGTCCAAAATTTCCTCCCATGTCCAGGAGTCCATGTTCCCACGCTGCTTGGTCCTTTGTTGGTGGGTGGTTCTGTAACGAACGTCGTCGGGAGAAGGAGAAGAGGACCAAGGTGCAGCGTGGTAAGTGTTCATATTATTTAATACAATACGCAACACTTAACAAAACAACAAACACGACAAACGAACAGTCCTGAAAGGTGAAACAAACACTAAACAGGAAACAACCACCCACAAACACAGGTGGGAACAGGCTACCTAAGTATGATTCTCAATCAGAGACAACAATAGACAGCTGCCTCTGATTGAGAACCATACCAGGCCAAACACACAGAAATACAAAACAAGGACAACATAGAACACCAGACATAGAATGCCCACCCAAACTCACGTGTGACAATTCATGTCATCGTTCAGCCACAACTTGGTGAAACATAGGATATTACAGTTTTTAATGTCCCGTTGGTAGGATATGCATACTTTTAGTTCGTCCACTTTATTAGTCAGCTATTGTACATTGGCCAATAGTATCGATTGCAAAGGCAGATTAGCCACTCATTGCCGGATCCTCACAAGGCACCCTGATCTCCTTCCGCAATACCTCCATCTCCTTCTGCAAATGATGGGGATGAGTGCCTGTTCAGGTGTTTAGAGTAAATCCCTCTCCTCCGGCTCATTAAAGAACAAAATAGGTGAGTAATTGCTGTTCTGATGTCCAGAAGCTCTTTTCGGTCATAAGAGACGGTAGCAGCAACATTATGTACAAAATAAGTTAAACAATGCGGAAAAACACGAGCCCATAAAACTGCAGCCATCGCCTCCGCGGCAAATCTTTCCACAACACATTGCTAAACTTTGTTTAACCAGCAAAACAGCTGCTATTAGCAAACGGCAAGATTATCATATAATAAATCGTCATAATCATCTTAATACATTACATTTTAGGAGAAGGGGGATTCAACTTTATATTCAAGTAGATATAGTTTAACCAATAGCAGTTTTTCATTTTTACATGAAGTGGGGGTAAAGTTAGTCATCATTTTACAAGCAGAACGCCACAGTTGGGAGGAAAAGCTTAATTTACTCAATTTAAGCAGCTAAAACCATTCCTTTTTGAGACAGGGGTGTCACTAAAGCTGTATTTTATGTATTAGGTATGTTGTAGCTACAAGAAAAGTTTGAAGACCCCTGCTTTAGAAAAGCAAGCAAAAACTACATGTACTGAATATGACTCAAATTCCTTTGTCTTTTACCCAGATTTTAGCTGAGATGTAGAGAAGCATATTTAGTTTATAAAAATTTAAAAAAACACCACTCAAGAGGCTACAGACAGCTCAAGAGGTGTGCTTAGATACGCAGAAAATGTTACATTGTTTTTTACGTAGAATTAAGTATAATGATTATGACTACAGGAATTGCAGGAAAAAGCTGTTTCATGTGTTTGAAAAATGCTAAATTCCTGGGGGGCCTGCCCCCGTTGGGGCCATCCCACATCCATCCTCACGTGCTTTGTACCCCATAATATTTTTCGGGGTGCATGATGCCCCTTGCATGTGTGAAAGGGGGCGGGCTTAAAGCAAATTACCCTCCCTTCCATTTGTTTTCATTTCCTCGTCTGTGGCACAAAAATTGCATCAGCCGTCACATGTAATGTGTATATGAGAGAGAGAGAGAGAATGCTTAACATTGCCTACAGACATTTCACACCCGACCAGCATGTCCTCATCTACAGGTCTTTGTGTAATATTAGTGGCCACATCATCTTATGGGTGGGGAGGGTGTCTGTTACTGTTTTCAGGCAACACCTAATGACGGTTGACTCTACGCTCTGGGCAGCCTTTCTGTTACATGTATTTTGAATTTGAAATACATATTTTAATTATTTTAGTATTTTTCATTTGAATTACACTGGGCTGAACTACACTCCAATATATTTAGTATTTTCAAAATACTGTCATTTGTATTTTCAAAATACAAAATACTTTTCCATACAATTGTTCATAGCGGTTCACATTTTGCTGCTCCCCTTTCAGCCTGTTTTGATATCAGAAGTCTGATAGCACTATGGTGTGATAAAAGCGTCTGCCAAATGAACTAAATATAAATGTATATGTAAAAATTAACAATTGCAAAGCATGCTGAGTATTATTCTAATGAGCTCCACCCCGAAACAATACACTGTGTGCTTTTTTACATTTTGGTCATTTAGCAGACAGCTTATCCAGAGTGACTTGCTCAACTAAGGTAGAATAACAACAACATATAACATTCATAGCAAGTAAAACTTTTTGCAACCATTACTGAGAATATTGTTGCTGTTTGGGCCGGCTACTTGCAAGTAATTTGTGGTTTATTTTTGATACATTGATCTTTATGGTATTCTGTATTTTGTAATTGTATTTTGTAATTTTTGCCCATCCCCGGCTCTGACAGTGTTGACCCACTGGACACAGACGTCAAGTCCACATCTATTCCACGTTGGTTCAAACAACATTGATTCAACCAGTGTGTGCCCAGTGGGGACTTTGGAAATGGCCCAGCCATCTGCCCTTTCACTGTGGCAACAGGTGTTATGTGTCCGCATTGAATATAGCCCTGATGAGCGTATTTAGTGGGTGGAACAGGGAGAGACAGTGAGCCTTGGGAGGGACACAGAGACAAGTTCAACAACTTAACAGTCAATACTGTAGAGATTTTTAGCGTCCCTCAGGCCAGCTGTTATTTTAGAGGTTCCAGTGTGTGGAATGACTGGGAATGTGTGTGTGTGTTGGAGTTCCAGTGAGTCCTGGCTGCTCTTCAGTCTGAGAGACTTTCTGTTAATGGGAGCCCTGTTCTTTCTGCGGTTTTCCTGAGGATCTGCTACAGTACAGTGCTGCTGCAGGCCCAGGCAGAATGTAGGTCAGCCACACCCTCCCTGTCCCAGGCCACACCTCTCATACCACCACAAAACAAGTTTTCACCAGCAGAACCTTGAGTGAACCCGCTGCCCATGGCAACGCAGCTGTGGCCTGTCTGGCTGGGGGTAAAAGGGGGGGGGGTTCCAGGCAAAATAGGCCATGGCAGACACTACCCACAATGCCTGCACCCCCTCCGATTTGTCTTCTTCATTTCTGAGGAACTGGTCTCTGGTCTCCCTTATCCAGGAATCCTGTCCATATACAGCCCCCGGATTACAGGCTTAACGATATGCTTGTTCTGTTCTGTGTACTAGAAGAATGTGTTGTCGTGGCCTCTCTCAGGCAAGGCATCCATTATCTCTCAACAGTGTTTTATTTTTCCGTCGTGTTGATACTGTGCCATAACTGTTTGTCTTTTGGGAAATGCGAAAGTGGTAAAACAAGGCAACCTTTTAAGGAGACAAAAACAAAGGGCATGCTTGAGTCTGGTTTATTGAAGGGGAGGGGTGAGTCAGAAGAGGAGAAAATCAACCTCCCTCACCAAGGGTGGAATGTGAGCAGGCCACTTTTGGGTTGCTGGCAGCTGACTGTCGGAGTGGGTGAATGACTTCCACTATGAGGCCAGGTCAAACAGTTCCATATACAGACACAGACCATCATATGTACTGGGAAAACACACACACCATCATATAAATGGCAGGCTGCAAGAAATGCTGTATGACTACACGCTGGTCAACGGTTGTCTCCGTCTTACTGATAAAATATACAAACACACACACACAGTCTTGTACATCTAACCTTGTGGGGACACACAATTCAGTCCCATTCAAAATCCTATTTTCCCTAACCTAGCCCGTACTCTTACCCTAACCCAAAACCTTAATCTTAACCCTAACACTAGCTCCTAATCCTAACCCTAAAACTTATCCTAGCTCCTAAACCTAATTCTAACCCTAACCCTAAAGCCCCTAGAAATAGATTTTTGACCTTGTGGGGACCAACAAAATGTCCCCAGTTGGTCAAATTTTTGGTCCCCACAAGAATAGTTAAAATTGTCCACACACACACACACACACACACACACACACACACACACACACACACACACACACACACACACACACACACACACACACACACACACACACACACACACACACACACACACACACACACACACACAAAATTAGGAAAGCAACACATTGCTGATAGTATGCTTCACCAGATATTTAAATATTTACAGTTGAGGAAGTGTACAAAATGACTTGTGCGTCACTAGTATTTCAATTTCAATGAGGTGTGATTCTAAAATTCTAAATAATTCTTGCAGTTCAAGAATGACAAGGATAAAGCAGAGGCAGAGGCATAGGAGATACAAAAAAACACAAGGGTGCCACAAAAGGTAGATTTTAGGATTCAGTCACGTGTGGGTGATTTAGGACCCGTCTTTGCGAACCTGCAGTAGTTCCCACTTGTTGGGTAACAAGGCCAAGCTGGTACCTGAGCTCATCGATGTACTGCTCCCACTGTTCAACAACACTCAAAACAAAGTGTCTAATTTCACCCTGGTATTTGAGCCAAATGGCAATAAAAACAAGCATGAATCATATTGAAGTGATGACAGAAGTGCCATACAAAGCAGCAGACACCAGCACAGCCGTGGTTTATAGATGGAATACGATACCCTGGGAGGAAGGAGGATCTCAAGATAGGCCTACCTCAATGGAGAATATAATCCCATAGTGAGATACCAGTATGAAACTCGAGAGGCTTGACTGAAAGTCAATCTCATGTTATGTCATATTTTTTTTTAAAGTTAAATGTTTTGTGTGTGAAAAGAGGAAGCCTACACTGATCCAGCAGATGGTCATTACAGTAGAGCTTGATGCTGTATTACCACCAAATCAACCAGGCATTGTACATCTAGTTAGTGTGACCAGTCCACTACTTCTGCTGGTGGAGAGACCGGTTATAACTACTACAACTTGTACATCTGTAAATGAATAGCAAAGTATTCTCCGTAATGCCGCTGTGCATGCACAATAATAAACACCTGCAGGTGAATGAGACCTGAGAAAAAGTGGGGAAATTCCAGAGCACTCAACCTTGTGTTAGTCTGATTACAGGGGTCAGATGTCAGGACAAACCCACACAGACCTTTGCCATTTCCTCTAAAGGATAGAGGTCACTGCAACTTCAAATATCTCTGTCCGGAGCAGAGCAGCTACTCCACCGGACCACTGTCTATTCTGTCRATCTCCCTAATAGTCACACAACACTGACTAGAGTTTGCTTCCCTGTGCACGTACAATATTTGACAAGTTATAGCTAGCCTGATTCAGAGATTGACCCTTCACTGTGCTGTATAGTGAAATATCAGTTCTTCTCAACAGATTACAGCCCAAACCACCTGTGAGTGCAGGTGCAACGAACATCATGCTGATTGACATCTTGCAGGATATCTTATCCCATCCAGAGGCTGGCTCTCTGACCAACACAAAGGCCTGGGCTGGGGGCCTGAATTCCAGGGGAGCCTCCATGGTGGATCTGTGCTATTGTGCCACTGGAAGGCGGTCTCAGGGTCTCACACAAAGCTGTCTCTCAGCAGACAGGTCCCTAGTCGCTCTCCTTCTCGCTGACCTACATTCCCTCTCACCAGCCACACAGTCATGCTATCTGCATTAGCTCTCCTCACAGCTTGCAGCCTGTGGTTACATGAAAGGAAAAACTTGAAGAAACCCGCTCTGGAAATTAGAGGAGTTAATTACATAATATGCTTTTCTTTCAGTCTTTCTTGTCTTTAATGTGGTTGCCGGGAGCCATGCGTGGTAGCAGTGGAGGAAATGTAACTTGTTAAAGTTAACCATTTTTATTTCTCAATCTAGCCTACAGTCACAGACTACACACAGCAGCTCTATCTAGACTGAATCTAACCTTGGGTGAGTTTCTCGATTATAAAAGATATATATATTTCTTAATTGCTGTGTAATGGGCATTATTGTATCAATCAGTCTTCTCTTATACCATAAATATTTATGATAACTTAAATGCTGTGTACTACTGTGGCTAAGGAGGCATACTACTGTCTGTAATTGTTTGCAAGCAGCATTAGTTCAGCCATGCCGGTCTGTCCTAGTGCTGCCCAGTGGGCAGGTGTAGTGTGAGTGGAGCGGCTAGTGTGCACATGCCCATGTGCAGGGGTGTCAAAGTCAAATGGACGGAGGGCCAAATAAAAAATTTAGCTACAAGCCGAGGGCCGGACTGTTCGAATGTTCAATTGAAAAATTTTTTAAATGACGCATATAGTTCTAGTGAACCTAATTGAACCTACTGAAAACCTAACAAATATATTCCAATGTGATCAGATAAATAAGCAAATATTTTCTTATGCTCTGTTCAGTAATCTTTAATTTTCAACAGACACAAAAGACAAATTTCCTTTATATAAAAATCCCCATAAAATGAACATTAAATGAAAGAAACCGGTATTCAAGGCACCATCAGTAGCCTATATTTTCTATTTTAGCAAAAGTGGGCTAAATTTACTTCAAGAAAAAAACATAATAGCAATTTTCTATCATCCACTCAACTGAAATATTTTTAAAATATAATTGGATTGAAATACAATAAAATAAAGTGCAAAATCTATTAATCAAAAACAACACTTTGTTTAAGGAGAAGCTAACATGCAGTGAAAACAAATATTAAACTTAACTTTTTAAACTTGAACTGAGTAAAAACTCTAATATGTGATTGCACAGTAATGTTCATTGTTTGAGGTTGAGGGTGATACTTGGTGGTGTCCAGTCTTTTTCCACAAGTTCATCAATGTTCGGGGTAAGGCTCTGAGCTTGAGGAAATCCTCAGAATTGAGTGGAGGTGTTCAGCAGTAAGTCGACTTCTGTGTGATGTTTTGTTCAGGTTCATCAAAGAAACAGTCGTGTTCACACAGGTATGTGCTGCCAAACATAGACAACGTTTGAGCAGCCTGGATGCGCCGCTGGGGCATTGTGTCGGGGAGGAAACGGCGCGAACTCCGCAGCACCACTGCCGCATATTTTGCCCTCAGTGCATCATTGCATTGGAGGTCAATCAACTCTCATTTGTAGGTTTTGGTGGTGAAGCTTTCCACGTCAACAGCAAATGGGTTACCGAGCAGTTCCAACCTGCTTTTTTTGTGCTTCAAAGTCAGCAAATCGGCGTCGAAGTCAGGCGGCAAGATACCTATTTATCAGACTGTGG